>NC_043708.1:13414484-13459871 GCF_006229205.1 Suricata suricatta | reverse complement strand
CGCTGGCAACGTGTCGCCGGAACGCTCTTACCCCATCCGCATGCCTTACAAGGCTCGAAAGTAAAAATAAAAAGAATTACGATGCGGGCGAGGCTTGCGAGGGGGAGAAGAGATTCCTCTTCTCCCCAACTACGGCGTCCTGGCGGGGCTCCCAGGGCAGTCCCCAGCCCTCCGCCAGCGCCCACCTGGAGCCCCGGGAGGAAGGGCACAAAGGCACCGCAGCCTCCCGCCCCCGCGGCCGCTCCTCCTGTCGTCTGCCGGCGCGTGTCTGCCAGGGGAGGGAGGGTGGCCATTACGCACAGGCGAGCCAGAGGCCCGTCCTCCAGGCCAGCCCGGTGGGGCCTCTCCAGTGGGGAAACGCTGGGTGCCGCGACCGACTTAGAAACCTCGAGCGAAAACCAGCCTTATCGCCTTCACATTTTGAGTTCCCGGGGACCCAACTGACAATTCGCAGGGCCACCCAGCTACCGGCGCGGCCACCACTCCAAGTCTCTGGGCTCCTCCAAAGAACGGCCACCCACTGCTAAAGCCACACCAACCAGCTGCCTTTGGAGAGGACGAAAGGAGAGTCCAACAGGACACCCTGGTGGTGACATTAATAAAAATATAATTGCACACCACTCCCACGTGGCCAAATCAGTAGGTGCCTCCACAGAGAAGCCCAGGTGGCAACCCCCACCCCCACCCCGACCTGAGCCCACCTGAGCCCGCCGGCCGGCCATTTTGAGCTTTCTGGAAACTGCAGAAAAACCAGTGAGCAGGGCACGAGTGATCTCCCTCAGAAACCCCTCTAGTCCGCAGTCCCTTTGAACCCAGCCCAAAGGGGAGGAAAAATCCCAAGGGCTTCTGAGTATTTTGTTTTCCAAAAAATAAGGAAACCCCAATGGCTCTGGGTGTCATTCCTTTCTAAAAATGCTTCAAAGTGGCAGGTGGCACTTCTTTGGCAAAGACACTCACCACAGGCCTTGTGGCTTCCCAGTTCTCCAACAGATCCCTTGGCAGATCCCACCCGGGAGAGGATTCTGAGGTAGTGGCCCAGGGAAAGCCCCGAGGTCATCAGGCCCCACCCCTTGGAATGACTGAGCACTTGATGGGATCTACCCAAACCCGGATTGGAAAGGTGCAGGATGAGAGACATGCTAGATACCTGTGCAGCCTCCCGACTGAGATTCTGGGTGTCAGAACTGTTGATAAAAGCCCCACTGAGCTCCAGCGGAGTGTAAGTGGCACCCTCCTTCAGCATAGCAGTGGAGGCTACTGAATCCCCCCCGTCAAAGGAACCAAGGCCAGAGACATTTGTCCAAGCCTCTTACCCACCCAGAGAGGAAGAAACACTCCCCTCCCCTCCTCCTTCCGTCATCAGCGACCGTCCCTCCCCACCGCCAACCACACTCACACCATAGCTAGAGATCTCTTTACAGTAAGAGAAGTGGCATGTTCATTTTCCTTCCAATCCTTTCTTAGTCCTCAGGGTTCAAGGGCATGGAATATGTCATTCTGAGAATTCTCCACGCAAGCCATTTAGCCTCCAGTGTCCGAAGCAGCCACCGGAAGTGAACAAAACTTTTAAAACAGGTAAGCCTTGGGGCAGGAGAAGCCCGAAGCAGGGGGTGGGGTAAGGTGAGATATGCCGTCTATTACTAGCCTGCTTTTCTTCTGCATGTTTTTGATTTCTTCCATTCTCAGGCGTACAAACCTACCTCAGCAGCCGATGGGGTTACCCTCCCAATAAGCCCGTCTTTAAGTTGAAGATATCCCTAAGTCGACAATGCATCTAATACACCTAACCCACCGAGTATCAGCTCGTGCACAGAACACTTAAATTAGCCTCAACTGGGCCAAATCATCTAACACCAAGTGTTGAGAATCTCCTCTAGCTTACTGGCTACTGTACCCAAGTGAAAACCAGAATGGTTGCATGGGCGCAAAATGGCTGGAGTGTATCCGCTGTTTACCCCACTGACGGCGTGGCTGACTGCGAGCCGAGGCCTGTCGCCGCTCCCAGCATCCCGAGAGAGGATCGTGGGATACATCACTAGCTCAGGAAAAGATCCAGATTCGGAATCCGAAGTTTGATTTCTACTGAATATGTATCGCTCTCACACCATCACAAAGTCGAAAAATTGTATGTCGAACTGTTGTTACGTCAGGGACCATCTGGATTCCTTAATTGCTCTCTCCCATTACCAATGTGGCAAGAGAGGTCACTCTGAACAGGACACAGTGGAGCAGCCTGATGTGGAGACCAGACTACTCATGTCTGCCTACCTGTCTATCGGAAATGGGGGGGAGGGGAGCCAGGTATTTGCCAAAAGCCAAAGGAAGGCTTAGAATGGCCTTTCCACCTCTTAATCCCATAGAAGCCCAACTCTGGAACAGACTCCCCGATAAAAGGGTGCAGGGACCAAATTCTTTGGAACAACTCCATTTTCAGTTCCCCTCTTGAACTTTTCAAACAGTAGCCTTGTGCCTTGGACCCTGAGAAGTCTCCAAAATCCAGCTGGAACTGTTGAAACCATTGTTCTAGAAACAAGTGTGACAGCCAAATCCTCCGTGTACCCTGGAACACACTTTGGGCAACATTTCTTGCCTGGCTGGGGACCTGCTGGGACCTTTCTGACAGCACCTTCTAGGCATGGGCCTGAGGCACACGTGTGTCTGGAGCAGGAAGACCTAGACCCCCGCGGGGCAGGCAAAGACAATCTCCTGGTCAGGGGTCCTTCAAGCTGACTCCAGTGAAGAGGACACATGAGTGGGAACCCGGGGTGGCCCAGGGCTTCTCGGAACCGGGGTGTCCTCGGGCAGTTTTCTCTCCCTCCTATTCCTTCCCTCTGCGACCACACCGTCTTTCCTACTTCCCTCTGCATATCTAGTCCACTCACGTGCCTCCAGGTTGGGTGCCTCTGCTCGCTTATGACCACATGTGGCTGCTGGCCCCAAGTCCAAATAACCTTCTGACCTTCAGCACCCACCACCTTCTGACTGCCTCTGTCTTCCACTGCGTGGGTGGTTTACTTCTCAGGGAGACCACCTGATTGGCTTAGCCTGACGAAGGTGACTCCTCTCTTCCCATCCCCTCATAACAGCTCAGGCCAGGGACATGGTGGAATCATTGGGCACAACGAGACTGGGGATGACTTTGGAAGGAGGATGTCTAAAAAAGATGTGTTTGTGTTGGACCTGTGGAAATGGGGAAGGCGTGTTCTGGATCTGAGCTCTTCTATTAGGGATACCCAGGAAGCCACAACCTAATGGACCAGAATCTTCTAGGATGGGTCCCAGACATTCTAAGAAGGTCCTACAGCAGAAACCACTGTTCCATGTAGGAGAGATAAATGGCATGTATAGATTTATCAAGTATGACTTGATTGTATTAGAAGATGCAGTTGTTCCTTGAGCAAATATTTACTGAGTGCCTACCAAGCCCATAGCATTGTGTTAGGTGCCAGAGATCAAAGGGTTTTTGTTCCTTATGGAGCATGCGTATTAGTGGGTAAGAGTGGAAACATTGTATGACAAAACTCCTTGAATGCTAAGATGAGCAGTCTCTATGCACTAATTCAAAGGGCAAGAAGAAATTGAATATTTTTGAGTGCAGAAGTTATGCTATCAGAAATATGCTTTGAAAAGGAGAATGGTTCGGAACTAGTAGATGAATAAGTCCCAGAGAACTAATACAATACAGAGATTATCAACAAGAAACGTGTATTATAAACATTAAACTAATGGACTAGATTTTAATTGTTCTCAACACTCAAAGAAATAACAATGTGACACCACAGAGGTATTAGCTAATGCCACAGTGACAATCATACTTTAATATAAATGTATCTAATCTATTATGTATGTTAGACACCTTAATTTTTTTTTTACATTTATTTCTTTTTAAGAGACAGAGAGTGAACAGGAGAGGGACAGAGAGAGAGAGACACAGCATTTGAAACAGGCTCCAGGCCTGAACTAGCACAGGGCTCAAACCCACAAACTGAGATCATGACCCTGAGCCTAAGTCAGATGCTCAACAATGAGCCATCCAGGCGCCCCTGTTAAACACCTTAAAGTTACACAATGCTGTATGTCTAGTATATCTTAATTTAAAAAAGAAGAAGAAGAAGAAGAAGGAGAAGAAGAAGAAGGAGAAGGAGAAGAAGAAGAAGAAGAATGGAATTTTTGATTCAAGATGAGTTTTGGGAGAGGAAAGGAAAAAAATGAAAGACCCAGGGGTGTCTGGGTGGCTCAGTCGGTTAAGTGTCTGACTTCGGCTCAGGTCATGATCTCACAGCTCGTGAGTTCAAGCCCCGCAGTCGGGCTCTGTGCTGACAGGCTTTGTGCAGACAGCTAGCTCAGAGCCTGGAGCCAGCTTCAGATTCTGTATCTCCCTCTCTCTCGCTGACACTCCCCTGCTCATGCTCTCTCTCTCTCAAAAATAAATAAACATTAAAAAATATTTTAAAAAATAGAAAAAAAACAAAGACCCAAAGCAGACAGTACTGAGAAAGCAGTGCAAGAATCCATACAAAAGGGAAAAAGGGAATAAAGATTGTTTTTTAAAATGTCTTTTCAGAAATTATAAAATATTAAAGTAGTGATACCCTCCAAGTGGGAGCGTTACGAGGTAATTTTCTTGACCTGCTTCTTTCTTTAAAAAAAATTTTTTTTAACATTTATTTATCATAGACAAAGAAAGACAGAGCATGATCATTGGAGGGGCAGAGAGAGGGGGAGACACAGAATCTGAAGCAGGCTCCAGGCTCTGAGCTATCAGCACAGAGCCCAATGCGGGACTCAAACTCACAAACTGTGAGATCATGACCTGAGCTGAAGTCAGATGCTCAACCGACATAGCCACCCAGGTGCCGGTTGGCCTGCTTCGATCATGCATGTCTATTCCATATTTTCTGCAATGAGCACCCATTATATTTACAATGTTTTAATGGTAAGAGGAGAGGACCCCATGAGAGCAGTGATCCTCAACCTTGAGTGTACGCCAGAATCACCTGTAAGACATTAAGACAGCTTGCTGCCCCAACCCTGGAGTTTGTGATGTGCTGGTCTGTGCTGTGGCCTGAGAATTCACGTCTCTAACAAGCTCCTAGGGATGCTGCTGCCAGAGGATGAGGGACCACACTTTGAGAATTAGAGAACAGTCAGCAAGACTGGAAAAAATGAACATATGAAAGCCTCCAAAGGAAGAACCAAGAGGATTTGTCAAATATGAGAAAAGAAGGGAAGAATATGGTCAAAGAAAACCCCTTACTCATGAGTTGACTAAGTCTCTTTGAGATAATATAGGAGAATGCTGTCTGTAACAGTAAAAAAAAAAAAAAAAAAAAAAAAAAAAACCCACCCACTTCCTTCCCTTGGGTGCAGAAGTGAGAGAGACCCAATGTGCCAGCTGGAAGGCCCTCCACTCTTGGAGAATTTCAAGGATTGGTCCAGGGTCTTGGCACTCGGTCTTCATCCTCTCTTGGGTTTTCCTCCTGTGCATTCTTGGTGTTTACATGACAGGTTCTGAAGGGTGTAGCCTGGGAAAAGGCTTCTTCAAATTTCTCCAGCAGGGAACAGAGCCAGGAGGCTTATTTGAGGAGGGAGGGAAGGAGGGAGGGATGTATGGTAAGGGAAAGTACAGCCAAACCGGTAGAGTGAAGTTCATTAGCTCAGGTGCCCGCCCCCCCCCCCACCAAACCTAGCTCATCGCCAAGGCTGGAGGCAACATGGAAACACAGAACCTGTCACCTCCTCTTTCAGCATAAACCCAAGTGTGAGCAAATGATCCAGAATCCAGACTTAGTCAACTCATCCACTCAACAAGTATGTGTGCATCTATCTACTCTATGCCCAGTCCTGTGTGGAGGGGCCTGGGAAGGAGCCTGGAGAGAGAAGAGGTGTCGCTCTTGCCCTCAAGGATCTAGGAGAATTGGGGTACATTTATGAAATGACTATAGATAAATACATGTGCACATGTGCACACACACACACACACACACATACACACGCACACGCACACAGCAAAATATCATGACCGGAGGTGTTACAGCCTAATGGCTGGCATAAGAACCTGAGACTAAGTTCATGTTCTTACTTCCCCACTTACTGGCTGGCTGACCTTACTCAGAGTACTTAACTTGTTTTTCTCCACTTAGTTTCTTCATCTTAAAAAAAAAAAAAGTGGGCAGGGTGGAGAATAACCCACTTCACAGGGTTCTCAGGAAGATCAAATGAATTAATATTTGTAAAACACATACAACGGTGCCCTGGCACTTAGCACTGTTTTGTGTCAAGTAAATAAATCAAAAAGAAAATATTGACATATTTGACTGCATACCAATTTAAAATTTGCATGCAGTGCCAGGGTCATAAATCAAGTTAAAAAATAGATTAAGAAATGAGGAAATATGTGCCATCTACAGGTAAAGGGGTTAATATTTTAAAGATATAGCCCTTTTAATCAGTGAGGGAAACAAAAAAAAAGTATCACCCTCATGAGAAAAAGGGCAAATTCACCAAAAGAGAAACAAAAATGATCATGTACCCCTGAAAAGAGGCTCCATCTCAGTAAAAACAAAGAAATGCAAATTAAGGCAATTGTGATAGTGCATCTATCAGATTGACAGAGGCTGAGGAAGAATGATCATATGAATGTTGGTGTGGGTGTCTGGAAGATTGTGACCTGGTTCAGGTGTTCAATTACACCTTCAATGAGCTCAGCCATCGAGCCTAAGTTTCCAACTTCTAGGAATTTAGCCGAGGGAGACGCCATAGCAGGACTGTTACCGCGTCCACGAGACTGCCTACTGCCGAGATCCAGTAAACTCTACGCGGTTACTCGAGTGCCTGACACACACAGAAGACATTTAGGAAGTCACTACTTACTAAAAAACAAGCACTGGAATGCGCAACACTGTATTTAGGGGGTTTGCCGGGACAGGGTTTAAAATCATGAAAACTTGGAAATTGCTGAAATAAGAAGCTCCAGGCATATTATTATATTCCATGGGCCACCCTGGCCCCATGCTCCCTTTGTCCCCTGCCATTTGGGTTTTCTAGTCATTCCTTTTTAAAGTTTATTTATTTTGAGGGGAGGAGGGGCCGAAAGAGGAGACGCAGAATCAGAAGCAGGCTCCAGGCTCTGAGCTGTCAGCACAGAGCCCGACATGGGGCTGGAACTCAAGAGCTGCCAGATCACAACCTGAGCTCAAGTCTGACGCCCAACCAACTGAGCCACGAAGGCGCCCTGCATTTTCCAGTCATTTTCAGTGAAGCCTTCCTTATTCAGACCCATTTTCACATTCTCATATACTATATGTGTAAAACAATTGGCAAACGTTTCATAAAGTAAGAGTTTGGGGGAAAATAAATACATCAGTAAAGCTTTCCACCAAGTTAAAGTATTTTGTGATCTTTTCAATCACAAGGGACAAAATGATTCCTTTCTGAAAAGGCTGGTGCTCCGAGCAAACAGGAGACTTGCTAAGTATAACACACATCATACACTGTTACGGTGTCTTTTGTCTGGTTGTATGAAGGCTTTCAATTTCTAGGTTTTCGGTATCCAACGTTCTCTACAAACTCTTACAAAGGTCCAAAGATAAGGGAAAATACTCTGGAGTTAAGAATTTCGGGGGGAGGGGGAAGATTGTCTATTTTCCCATTGATCCTCTATAACAATTTGTGCTTATAAAAGACCAGATGTGGTCACTTTTTTTTTTCCAGACCTGATAGAAAAATCTGTGTCGAGCTGAGGCATTCCACGTGGTCAGAATTACTTCTGCTTCTCCTGCCCTTCCAAGGGAGACTCAGGCAGTTCAAAGCTTGCCCTAGAAAAGGCTGCCCCTCTGTGTTCTTGAACTCCATTTATCTACAGTTGATTGTCATTACTCATGGAAGTTATGTTCTATAAAGTCTCCACAAACAACGAATTAGCAAATACTGAACTATTGCTCCTAGGGGAAAGACATGGTCAGGTTCCTGTGAGCCGCTGGTGACAGCATTTTTGTTAACTGATGAAGATATAACCACAGTTTACTGTGTCTCCATTTAAAGACACCTTATTTAACATATATTGTTGATTCACTAACATGGAATTCACAGCCAACAGCACTATAACTCATGTCTGAACAAAGATTCTCTAACAAGGCTTCTGTGTTTTCTCCACAAGGCAATCAGCCTTCATGCACTCGGGACACTAAGCAACACTTCAGCCGTACGATTAGGTGCCATTTTAAACAGAAAAATCACCAAGAAAAAAAAAGCACAAAAAGCTGTAGCGCAAGACAGACCACAGAACAGATACTTGTTTATGGTATGAGAGCTGAAACAAGAAGTCAGAGCGTCACTTTGTGAGAATGAAGCCGGGAATGTGCACGTTGGGCAATTCAAACGTTCAGCCATTCTGCCAAAATGTCCACAAGTGAGCATAAAAGCACCACAAGTATTTTTTAATTTGGGGGGTTACAAATAACTTTTAGCAAGGATGTGGGTTTGCAAATATGGAATACACGAATAGTGACCAACTGTATTTAACAAACACTTAACGGCACAAATTGGGCACCAGGCAGTATTCTCAGGCTTTGCAAAGATTCCCTCATTTCAGACTCACATTAACCATGTGAGGTAGGTACAATTAGTAAGCCCATCTTATAAATGAGGAACCTAAGGCACCGAGAGGTTTAGCCACCTGCCCAAGGCGACACAGCTGATAAGTGGCGAGGCTGGGATTTGAACCCACACAGTCTGGTCCAGAGTTTGGAGTCAGGTTTCAGGGAGGAGCCAAGGGAAGTTTCCGATCAGTCCGCAGCATTTCAATTTTTCTTGGAGAACCCCCTGGAGGTCAAAGGCATGAAGGGTAAGAGTGGTAGGGTTCAAGAGAGGAAAAATTGTGAGCAGGAAAGAAAGGAGAAGGAAGGGAAGAGGGACTTTTAAAGAGAATGAAAAGGCACTAGTTACAAAGAGCCAAAGTTGAACATCTATGTCATAGCCAATACGGTATGGTGTAACTTTGTAATAAAAAATAAATCAACCAGATACTGAGCATCAAACAAATTATAAGTGTCTGGAGAGGCAAGGACGTGTCTTCTACCTCTCTTCTGCTCATAGCATGTGGCATAGGGGTAATAAAAAATATCGATCACTTAACAGAAAAAAAATGCTTCTTTTTATTGCTCTCTCAAGCTGGTATCTAATAACTACACAGATTAGCCAAAGAAAAGTAGCATCATCAACCATCTCCAAAGTTTTGAAGAGCCTTTATTGTTTTCCTGTCTTTACCGAGTACACCAAGTACCACAGTCTCTTGGGTTTCAGTTTCTAAGTCCTGCCAAAGGCTTACCCATGCCAAAAAATAACTTCTCTCATTTTACTTTTTCAGAAGGATGTGAAAGAAGACATTAATTCCTCTCTTTAAGATTGTCTCTTTAAAACAAAAGCAAAAGCTACAAATTTGATGACGTCTCTGAGAAACTGCAGAGATTAAGATATCACCAATATACTTCCCTGCTGTACAAAATTCTTCTGGGGTGGGGGGATAGCTGCTTTTCAACGCATTATGACTGCCAAACCTGAAGTCTGTTATTCTCTAATAGTGCAGTTCACCAACACTTTCTGCTGTGAAACCCCCACTCCTTCCCAAAATAATGTCTCATGTGCCTTTCATATTTTGATTCAGGTGCAAGTAAAACATGCCCATGAATTGTGAGGCACGAGTACATGTGAGCGCTCAGGTCTCATCAGCGGTGGGGGCTGGGAAGGAAGTGGCCAAATGGACTGCTATCTCTCTGTGGGTGCACCAATGGCACCTAATTCCTCTGAGCTCAAAGACACGTGACTATCACTGGCTTCAAAGATTTGGCCCCCAAACAACCAGGCGTCCTTTTTAAGTTGGCTTTTCTTCCAGAGAGGAATACTGAACATCTTTCCTACATGCCTCACACAGGGCTGGGCCAGCTGTCTAACAATATGGATCCCGGAAGGGGGTGCTGCCCACGTTGGTGATGGCAGCCATTAGTGCCTGTTGCTCATAGGAAACGTCAAAGGGACCTTGGAACAGAGGCCCAGGCCATTGGCTGAGATCTCCCCGGGCAAGCTTCCACGCACCTTGTGTGCCAGCAGAGGCGACCCGAGGACCAAGGTGGGCACGCCACAGTGTCCTGGACTTCCAGGTGGAATCCAGTCCCAGAGAGTGGATCTCAGAGCTCTCTGGAGGCTGCCCAGGCCAGGTTCAAAGGGAGGGATGGACCTCCTGACATCCGTTCCTAAGGAATCCCACCTGCTCCTGGCATGCCCGGGCCCTTGCTCACATACCAGCAGCCCAGGCAAGTCTCCAAAGCCACGGTAGGCAGGCAGCCACGACAGTTTGCTCTCTCTCAGTGATCTGGACTGGGAAGAGGCTGGGTTGAGGAAGAAGTCATGGCCCTTCCCCAAGCCCTGGACCCCCAGATGGCCACGATCCTAAAAGGTCACCTTCCCCACCCCTTTGTAGGAAAAAACATGGTTTTCTTTGGCCCTAGAAATCTGGCCTGGCAGATTTTCTGGAGTCAGTTTCTTCATCCACACCCACCCACACCATATTGATGTTCAGGACTGTAAAGATGCAAACGCACTCTAAAACACGCTTCATCCTCCAAACTCCGACGATGACCCCTGGCCGGAAATGCCCGCCACCGTGCGGGTGCCCAGCGCCGCCGCTGAACGGCGACCCCCCAGCTCGCCGCTTCTGAACAATCTGAGTATCAAACCAGGCACAACGGGAATAATGCACAGCAGTCGCTGGAAAAAAGCTCACTCTATCCACTTCGTTCTCTGCAGCAGACGCCACTGAAAGATTTTTTTTTTTAATCCTTGAAAACCTTCTCATTTAAGCTCGGGGTGCAAAAGGCATCTGAAATGCGAGAGTCCCTGGACCAGCCCCGGGATAGAAAGGAAAGGTTTCTATGAAATATAAAAGCAACGCAGACCTGAAGGGGAGCTGGCTGCCCCACATGAAGGCAGCCAACTGCCAAACTGTCATTTTGCTCAGCGGCTGAACAGAAGGCTCCAGTAATGACAACCACAAAACGCATTTAAAGTCTGAAAAGGTGACTAATGAGCTCATTCATGCTGGCTATAAATTATTCACTACAACACTGATCCCACTCAAGACAAACAGTAAAGTAAACTTTAAACACAGACATCGCCAGCCTCCGGAGGAGGGCAAGTTACGTCTGTAAAACTTTTCACAATGAGAGGGATACGGGGCTCTCCTTCGCCCATTATCACATTCATTCTTCTGTTTACTTTTTTTTTTACTGCCTTTAATCAAGTTTAAGCAGACACAGCTGTTACACATTTATTTCTCTGTTGAGGTTTTTTTTTTCCATTAGTTATTACGAGCAATCATGAGGCTCTAAAAATAGCAGCAAATTATATTCTCTAGAAATTGAAGGCTGACCTTAAAATGAAGCGCAGGTCTTCAGGAAGAATATTCATATGCACATGTTGGGTGAGCGGCGGCTCTGCACAAAGGCGAAACAAAAGTACAGAGCTTTTTCCACTCTTGGAGAGGTTTTCAATTTGCTTCCACATTTCCCTTTGGCTCTGGTGGAAACAGGGTGGCTTCAAAACCGTACAATACAGAACCCACTTCCAGGGGTCACGTTGGGGTGGAGATTTTCGTGAAAACTCACCATCTTAACCAAATAAGAGTTCTCATTTAGACTTTTGGTTAACAGAGAAGCCCGGCAACAGGTTTGTCTGAAAACCCACCATGTTGTTCCAGTCTCCTCTGTTCGGTTTCCCGTTTGATATTAAAGACAGCACTTTAGCTCTTCTGTTTTTCTGGACTGTGCTATATTTGCTCGACTGGCACTACGGAAAGCAGTATGACTGTGGAGACGTAGTTGTATGTTTCTCGAACCTTTTTTTTTTAATCTTAGGGTCTATTTCCAAGACACAGTCAGCATTAGGAGTTTCAAACCTGCCTTAGTAAATTTTTTAAAAATAGTCCCCAAATAAGTACTTACATTAGCTCTTGGTCAGATCGCTGAACATTCTGTGTTTTTAAACTGCTTTGAATGCTTTGAAAAGGAGCCACAGAAAAGCCACAGAAAACACTCATATTCAAATCCCGCCAGATGGAGGTTCTGACTAACCAAAAGTGAAAGCAGAGAAGTCGGTGGCTGAGAAGTACCCCATGCACACCTCGAGATTACAGGAAAAAGTGGATGGTTTGGGGCCTGGGGAGTCTTGCATAACGCATGAGAAATAATGCATAGAAGGCAAACGGACACCGGGGCCTTTAACATCAACCCCAGACCAGGCCGAGCTCCGTGCCCATTTAAGGAAAATCTTTCACATTGTTTTCAGTTTCTTGCCCAAGAACTAAAGGCTTGTCCAGCCATTTCTGTTGTCTGAAATGCAAAGTGATTTTTCTTCTCAGTAGAGAAAGAGGAGTCTCGTAATATTTATAGCAAACTACTTTGCCACCTACCAACCCAATCTGGTTGGTCTTCACGTGTTCGGCATGGTTTTGCTTAGAGGCCATTCTTTTGGTCCTCTGTGCCAGAGTTCTTGCAGTTTGGTTTTGGTTCTGTTTGTTTTAATCAAACAATGCATAAAAACCCAATTCCAACCAAAGAAATGGAAAAGCCGGACGTGGCATTCCATTGAAGACTCAGCGGCCCTACAGCCCTCCACTAACTCAGTTCCTGTCACCTCTCCGTAGTGTGTGGGCAAAACAGTGCTTTCAAATCCAGCCACAGGTTGGTCCTTCCCTGGGAACGCGTCTGATAGACAGAGATGGCCTCTCCCCGTCATTGGTGAGAAACCTGGCTGGTCCACACCGATCTTAACACCACCACCCTCCTCGGCTTTCCTGAGGAGGGCCCAAGGTAATGTCAACTCTGCCTGGGGATCTTCAAGGCTCCTGTACCCACAACTGGGTACCAAGCCCCCAGTTACTGCAATCCAAAGGATTGTAAGACGTGTGTAGCAACCCCAGGCTCCCCCGTGCTTCCGATTCTCCCGAAGCTTTGCCTACACTATTTATTTCTTCCTTCCACCACCTTTATGAGACAGATACCCATCATCCTCTTAGAGATGAGGATACTGAGCTTAAAGAAATGAAGGCCAGGGGCGCCTGGGTGGTTCAGTCAGTTAAGTGTGCGACTTCAGCTTAGGTCATGATCTCGCGGTTCGTAGGTTCGAGCCCCGCATCGGGCTGTGTGCTGAACGCTTGTTCAGAGCCGGGAGCCTGCTTCGGATTCTGTGTCTCCTTCTCTCTCTGCCCCTCCCCCGCTCACTCTCTGTCTCACTTTGTCTCTCAAAAATAAAAAAGAAAGAAAGAAAAAAATGAAGGTCATTTGCCAGTGGTGCTTGTCGAGCTGAACTGAAAAGGCGTGACCCGACGTGTTGTGGGCCTGCAGAGCCCATCCCTGTGACCGCCGCATTCTCTAACCCAGTTATACCATCCACATCTAATTTCCAAGATCACAGAAATGTAACGTTATGCTTACAATCTATCTCCTGGGCTTCTTTGTCTGAGAATTTGGGGGATTGTCTGACGTGGGGTTTTTGCACAGCCTCTTTCGAATGGGCCACGAACCCTGACACACCTCCTCCTCCCACGCCCAGCTCCTGACGCTCCACGGAACATGGCCACCATTCGCTGAACAGACACACAAATCCTCAAAATACCCACATACCCAGGGCGATGGTCAGACACCAGCACTGTGCTCCCACATGAACTGTAAAACACAATGATGGTGAAAACGACAACAAATGACCCGTGACAGCGACAACTCCAGAGGCCAGGCCTGAAACTCCAAGTCTATCCCCATCTCCCATTTGGACGGACCCTCAGAAAGAACAAGCACCCTGAAGGTGCACGTTATGCAACTCACAGAACAATCTACTCTCTCTCCAATCCTCTCCTTTCCCCTCCCCCAATCCAACAGATGAACCTTTTCTCAATATCCCACAACCATCGGGGTCAAGATCTGACAGTGTCACTTCAAGCCAACACTGCCAGAGCACGGACATTTCACTACAAACCATTTTTAAGCCCTTTCTTTTGCACTCTGCCCACTAAGTGACGTAGTTACTGCCTGCCGGTTTAGAAACACCGCTGACCACCACACCAGAACTGTCTTCCGAAAGCTCAATTACAGAGAATTAGATCAAGACACAAGTAAGCGTTAGGCAACTCTATAAATACTTTCAAGAATCAGCAATACATGATGAACATACACTTACTGCATGACTAATCAGATCAACCTTTCCCCCAATGGTCTTGGACAGAAGGGTCAACCCCTCTCACCGAGGCAGCCCTGTGCCTCACAGGTGCCCCAGAGTCTTCACAAAGCCACATGCCCCGGAGACGGGGAGCAGACCACCTCAGCTCCGGCACCCAAGTCATCCTCACGGCCATGGTGTTCCCACAGGGCTTTGGGTACCAAGGCCAAGGAGCTCACTCCATCATAAACCAGCCCCACATGCTTCCTTGAAGGCTTTCCTAGAGCCACAACTGGACTCTTGTCCCAAGATGAGCCCAAGGCTCTGTAAACAGTGGATGAAGTAGGAAGCTGAGGTCTGGGGTCTGAGCCCCGAGAAGCCCTCCGCTATCCGCAGGGGTCGGATTCCGCCGCCACTTAGTCTCCCTGGCTTCCAAGTCCAATCTCTCTCTGCTTCCTCGTGGCACCAGCATCACAGCAAACCATTCCTAACGGTTATGGTAGGAAAGGGAGGCCCCGCCCAGACCTTCCTGGATCTCCTGTGAACGACCAGCCAAGTTGGGTTTGCTGTGCAAAAGCTGTGCTTACTGGGTCAGGGCCGGTTTTGTCGGCCATTTTCTAGCTTTCCTCTCTCACATCCTCCATGGCTCAATTTCTAGATCAAAACCGACAACTCATGAGTAGGGAGAAAGTCACTAAGGCTGACTGCCCTGACTTATCACTGAATCTGAACCGAACTATGTATTCACTAATTACATTCTTGGCTTGACAGCACTGGCCAGCAAAGATTTGTTTATTCATTACAAAAACCAATTAATGTAAAGAGGAAATAAAATCTTAAAGGTTCCTCATGGGAAGGACTTTACTAACGGTGTCAGAAGAGCCCCTAATTCAACGAGGCAAATGAAGCCCAAAGAAGTGAAGTGACTTAGGGCCACACGTCAGAATGCGCACTGGTAGTTTCCACGCCAGTGTCCCACAGCGCCCCAAACCTTCAGTCCTGTGGTGCGTGTGAGACTGACGCCATTGTCAGCTCCAGAGGTGATGGGTGGGCATGAAAGAACAGGAGGGCCCAGCTCGGGCCCAGCGCACAGGCCACCACTTCCCTCTGTGGTTCGGACACCCGAAGTGGCTCTTTTGTCATTCACAGATGAAAGCACCCCAGCAAGTACCCACACAACCACCCCAGCAGGGACCCACGCAGAGTTAGTGGCAACACCAATTTCCCTGTGCGCAGTTATCTCCCCTACAGGAAAGCCTTTAATGTTTCAAAAGAGATAAAACCATATTTTGACAAATTTAGTGGCTGGACCTGATAAGGATCAAAAGATTTGAGAGAAACGTAGGAAATTAAACATTATCACTGAGCTCTTTAAAAGTATGGCTGAATGGGTAACTGTAGCCATATTAACGGAGTATTATTGATGAATGAAGAATTCATGAATGGAGAAAACTGTAGAGAATTTGTTGCTAAGGAGGGAGGGCAGTTCTATTTATAACTTGAGACAAAACCTCACTCCCACTTAGGTCTGGGAGTTGGACCCAAAGCTGGACCCATTCCTAATTCCCAGGGGACAATGTCCCATTTTCTACCTTCGAGTGTCCAGCTCCAAATCGATGCCAATGGAGGGAGGGGTGAGGTGGCCTCGATGGCTAAGTTTATTGAGTAGTTACTAGACGAAGACCCGGGGCTGTGTCCTATCTGCTTTATGTCATCAAATGCCCCCCACAATCAACAGGAGGCAGGCTGATCAGAGTAGACAATTCATGAGTGACAGTGAAGGAGAGACCATTGCATACACTAAACTCGTGTGAGATTATATTTCTTGTCAATGAGAACACATTCTTTAGAAACCCTAAAACTATAAAACTGAAAAGATGTCAAATACAATAATCCAATAGGATCTAATTGACATGTTTTGAGGAGAAGGATTGCTACCGGACACTGAGGCTTAAAGCGTGAGCACCGCTTGCTCACACAGCCCCTTCCATGGCCAGGAGGGATCCCCCGAAAGGTGATGAATGAGCACCATCATTATGTAAGTCTAATCACTGCACAAAACACTTAAATGTCCTAAAACCTTTTGGCTCAGATATGTAAGAAACCTGAGAGGCTCCCCCACGTTTGACGGCAATCCTAAAAATTTACATGACGTTACCAGTAGCCACTTGTGAAGCAAACAAGCTTTTTTCCCCTTAATCCATCAATAATAGAAAACAGGCCCCAAGCAACCATGCTAGAGAAATGTGTGAATCACCTTGCTATTCTCTTGAGGGAAAAAGGACATTCCAAAATCACCATCCTCTGAAGAAGTGATCCAAGAGTACATAGCCCCAAAGAATGTACAAAAAAAGTAATGCAGACAAACAGGAAACAGCTGATTACTAATAATACTGTGTTATTTTCTGGATTTTGTGACGTCTGCGATGTCAGTTTTTGGTGTTTTCTTTTTTTTTTTTTAAATTTTTTTTTAATGTTTTATTTATTTTTGATACAGAGAGAGACAGAGCATGAGAGGGGGAGGGGCAGAGAGAGAAGGAGACACAGAACCGGAAGCAGGATCCAGGCTCTGAGCTGTCAGCATAGAGCCTGACGCGGGGCTTGAACCCACGAACGTGAGATCTGACCTGAGCTGAAGTCGGAGGCTTAACCAACTGAGCCACCCAGGCGCCCCAGTTTTTGGTGTTTTCTTTATGATTTTATTTTTAAGTCAACTCTACACCCAGCGTGGGGCTCAAACTTACAACCTCGAGATCAAGAGTCACGCGCTCTACCGACTGAGCCAGGCACATGCCCCTGGGATGTAAGCTTTTTAAACACATACTTTTTAAATGTTTTCTTGCATCCTTTGAAATAAATGCTCATTCCTAAGCCTGGTTTTATATATGTAATTTTATATTTTTTCTTAAAGAGGGCTCCCGAGTTGAAGAGGCATCAGGCCACGCAGGGCCTGCATCCACTCCGCACTGGTGCCTCCTGGGAGCAAGGTCACAGCTTTCGTGGACCATCTCCCTGCAGCTAGTGGCTCTTGGAGGCAGGTGCTGTCACCCCCACTTTACACGTGAGGGATCAGGGGCTTAAGCAGGTGGAAATGACCTACCAAAGGGCACCCTGCCAGGAAGTGGCAGAAAAATGGCAGACTTTATCCAGTCTGGTCTGAAGGGCTCCTAGGAAGATGCCATCCTGTCCTTGCAGGGTCTGGTGCTTCCTGGCCTGCCCTCCCCTACGAAGACAAGAAAGGGCCACCCTTCCGTGCTGTTGGTGTGGCTTCCTGGCCTTTGGCTGCAGAAGCCCTCCAGCGAGGCTTGGGAAGAAGGGGCAGACGGCGCCCTAGTTCAGTTCCCTGCAGAGCTGAGGGTTAACTCCTTGTCGAGGGGCAGTCGTGGGACTCTGTAGCGGGTCACCTTGGGGCCACAACCTCTTGTTCAGTGACCAGCCATCTCCTTTGATGTTATTTATGGTTCAGGTGATACTGAATAGGCTGCAGCCACACGGATATGGTGACAGTGGTCCACGCGTCCAAGCCTCGGTGAGGGTGGAACAGAGAGCGCGGGTCTGAGGGCAGGAAAGGAAGCCCCGAACGGAGTGTGGAAGTGCAGCCGGGGTCTCAGCCCTCTGCCTCCCCAGCTGCCGCCTCCTCCAGCCCCCACCCCAGCCCCCTCTCAGCTCAGAACAACTGCATCATGTGCATGATCCTTAGAGTCCGATGAACTCCCTGCTGACTCAGTCTTGGGTCTGAAGACCCCAGTCCCTCCCGGGAGGCCCTGCTCCCCAACTACCCGAACCCTCGGCATCAGGCCTCCCTGCGCTCAGGACAGGACCTCCTGGGTGTCGGAACCACTCATTTTATGTTTAAAATTTTAAAAGATAAAACTGGGTGCACCTGGCTGGCTCAGTTGATGGAGCATGCGACTCTTGATCTCAGGGTTGTGTGTTCAAGCCTCACATTGGGCACAGAGATTATTTTATTTTTTTTAGTTAATTAATCTATTTACTTATTTATTTATTTTGAGAGAGAGCATGAGCAGGTCAGTATGTGCTTCTCTACTCCCCACACCAGCTTAAAGGAATATATATGCAAAGTCCGAGAGAGAGAGAGAGAGAGAGAGAGAGAGAGAGAGAGAGAAAGAGGGAGAGGGAGATGCCCACTTCCCACCCACAGGTGGGCTGTGCTAACGAATCTAGAGAACTAAAGTGCCCTGAGAGAGAGGGAGAGGCGGGGGTGGGCAGAGCAGTGGAGGCCCCTCCACCTCCCCCACAGGTGAGGCCTCTCCAAGGACCATGGCCCCAAGGTTGGCGTCTCAGCAACAACGGAGGCTAGTTACCCAGGGGGTGTGACCAGCTGACTTTTCCAATGGCACTCAACCTTCAGGTCATCCAACCTCACCTCCCCGAATCCCAAACTCACCAAACCCTGCCCAGGAAGGAATATTTCTCACTGCAAAGTAATACAGGAGCCTTCTGATTTGCTACACCTGTCCTGGGAGCTTGGTTAGCAGGTGCACCCTGGGAAACGAGTGTGCTGCTCTGGGCTGAGGGCAGTTCATGGAGGGGGCATGACACGGGGGATGCCCTTCACCTCACCCCATAGTGCTGCCGGCCAGAATGACCCCCGGGGACCCCTCTGCCTTCAGAGCAAGCTGCACAGGCAGAGTTCTACGCCCAGCAAATCCCAAGTGTTAGAAATCTCGGCAGAGGAAGGATGGAATGAGGAACTGTTCAGTCTGCTCTGGGAAGGGATGGATCCATTAGAAGGGATGCCCTTGAACTTCTGACTGTCGTAACATCCACTTAAAAGATGAGAGGTAGCGCTCGCTTCAGCAGCAGCCATAAAAAGTTGGTACAACACAGAGATTAGCAAGGCCCCTGTGCAAGGATGACATATAGATTCATAAAGTGATCCACACTTTTATGTTAATTAACTGGAATTAAAAACTAACCAACTAAGTAAAATAAATAAAAGATGAGAGCCACACGCTAGGGTGGGCAAGCGCACAGGCTGTTTGCAACCTTTGCCAAGCCAGGAGGACGCAGGCAGGTCATTTTACTTCTTGGTGCCTTACTGTCCTCACTGGCAAAATGGGGATGTAACATTAAGGAATCCCGAGGGTGGCCAAGAGGAGGAGGAGGAGGAGGATTAAATAAATAGACATATGCAAATACCCACAGGTATGCATAGCACAGGCTAAATGCCAAACAAGTATTTACTACTATTATGCAGAAAAGAAAAGAAAGAGAATCAGAACAAGACCTGAGTCAACTTAAAGAATTATTTGCTCATTATTTACATTAACTGCCTAAAACCAGTCTGCTTTCTCCAAAGCATAAACATTAAACCTTTCCTCCATTTCTTTCTCTGTAGTTTAAGCTCTCAAGAAGCCACTGAAATTCTTCCACACTTGCAGTGAGCACAGCAAAACATGCAGAGTTGTGGAATCCCTATTCTGTACACTTGAAACTCATGGAATATTATGTGTCAATGATACTTCAATTTAGAAAAAAATTTTTAAAAGAAACCATTGAGGGGCACCTGGGTGGCTCAGCTGGTTAAGTTCGGCTCAGGTCATGATCTCACGGTTTGTGGGTTCAAGGACCATGTTGGACTCCATGCTGACAGCACATTTTAAAACATTTAAAAACATTTTAATTTAAAAAAAAGAAAGAAAGAAGCCATTGAAATTGTTTCCTGGAATTAATTAGGATTTCCTGGTATTTTCCACAACTCCTTCCAGACCATGGAAAAACTCGTGTTCTTAGTCCTAGATCTCAGGCTGTTTCTCTTCTTTTTTTTTTTAAAGGTGGGGAGAACTATTTCTCCCCCTCAGAACATCAGAACCAACATCAACTTGCCAACCTTAATGACAAAGCCCTCAAATTCCAGCACGTATGTAGGATGCCGCCCTTGGAGTATGCGCGTGTCCCTAAATTAGGCGGGAGTTTGGAGGTGAGCTGAACACTTGGACAGTTAGTTTTTAAAACTTTTTTTCCCGCTGAGGCGACCAGGGAGCTCACTGTAATACATTTGTCATAATTAAGACTTTTCTTGAGGGTCTGTCCACATTCAGATGTGAGAAAGGGACAGCATGTGGATGGGCATCATGGAACATTCTGGTCCTGTGGGGAGACGATGCCACTCTACAGTGGAGAACATCCCCACGCTGGCTCGTTCTGGGGGCTAAGTGCCCCAAATGCCGAGAGTCTCCCCAGTGTGCTCCCCGTAGGTCAACCCCCATATTCATGGAATGACCGGCTGTCTATTGCTCATTAGGCAATGATGGTCTATTGCTTGAAATCCACAACTTCCCATTGTATCCAGACCAGTGAGCCTTCCCAGGCGAGCGCATAATTCACACATCTGTCTACACACAATGGTGGGGCCTGATCAGGATTCAAACCAAAAATTTCTTATGCCTAAACTTAACTTTTAAGCTCAACGTGAGGAATCCAGAGAGGGGAACCTTCTATAGAGCAGGGGGTCAGCCAACTACCACCTGCAGGCCAAATCCAGTCCACTGTCCGTTTTTGTAAATAAAATTTTATTGGCACCCAGCCACACCCGCTAGCTTAGGCACTGCCTGTGGCTGCTCCCCCACTATGTGGGCAGAGTTGCGCAGTTGCAACAGAAACCACACAGCTGCAAAGCCTAATATATTTGCTATCTGGCCCTTTGGAGGAAAAAAAAAAAAGACAGGATGACAAAAACGATCAGAATATTTACAGAAGTTCCTGACGGCCTATGACTCAGGTTTTAAAAGGAACAGTGGCCTAATAAATTAGCAGAAGGAAGTGTGGGTTCGAGTACTAGTTCTACCAACAGACCAGCTTCGTGAGGTCACACAAGGATTTTCATTTCTCCATTCGTAGACTAGGATTAGTCATGCTAATGCGGGACAAAGAATAAGCAAATAATCTCAACATAGGCATTTTGAACACAGGACAAGAAGAATTACTGTTTGTTTTCTGAAGGGTAAGAGGTCTCTCTCAGGTACAGCGGTATTTAGCAGCTGGGACAGGTCGTGCTCACGGTGAGCCAACAGTAGGGGACACGATGCTTTCATCCGGAGCTTAGGGAGCCCCTGTGATACGCGATTCGATGAGCTGGTCTCGCCCCACGTGGGGGCTCCAACTGCAGACAGTGTGATGAGGGTGATGAGGGTCATCCCCGGGGCTGAACACTAAAGGAATGTTTACTCAGTTTTTAATCTTTTTTTTTAAGTTTATTTATTTGTGGGGCGCCTGGGGGGCTCAATCAGTTAAGCGTCCGACTTCGGTTCAGGTCATGATCTCACGGTTCATGGGCTTAAGCCCCACGTCGGGCTCTGTGCTGACAGCTCAGAGCCTGGAGCCTGCTGCCGATTCTGTGTCTCCTTCTTTCTCTTAACCTCCCCTGTTCATGCTGTCTCTCTCTGTCTCTGTCTCTCAAAAATAAATAAAACATTAAAAAATAAAGTTTATTTATTTGATATAGAGTGTGAGCTGGGGGGCGGCAGAGGGGAATCATGGATCTGAAGCGGGCCCCGTGCTGTAAGCACAGAGCCTGATGCGGGGCTCAAACTCATGAACCGTGAGATCATGACCTGAGCCAAAATTTGAGTTGGATGCTTAATCGACTGAGCCACGCAGGTGCCCCTACTTACTGATTTTAAAAAGGAAAAATGTGAATAGTGACTGAAAGATGGGATAGGACTTCAGACAAAAGGAAAAGGGAAGGGAGAGCTTTCTTTGTTCTCTCCTCACCTGAGCAGGAAAGCAAATAGTGGGTGTATTCAGGGGACCTTGGGAGAGATTGGTTCATCTGAGCAAAAGGATGATTCATGGGAATAACTGGGAAGATGGCTGGAAAGGTAAAGTTGAAGACAGATTACGAAGAAAACTGAGGGCTCTGTCTCTCTCTCTCAAAATAAATAAATAAACTTAAAAAGAAAACCCTGAGTTCAAAACCCACAAGTTTGTATTTTATTCTAGACAACTGGGAGCCACTGAATGTTCTAGGGAATACAGGAGATGATATCATGAAGGTGGTATTTTATTTTATTTTATTTTATTTTATTTTCATGTTTTATTTATTTTTTAAAATAGTTTATTGTCAAATTGGTTTCCATACAACACCCAGTGCTCTTCCCCATAAGTGCCCTCCTCCATCACCACCACCTCTTTTCCCCCCTCCCCCTTCCCCTTCAACCCTCAGTTCGTTTTCAGTATTCAATAGTCTCTCAGGTTTTGTGTCCCTCTCTCTTCCCAACTCTCTTTCCCTCTTCCCCTCCCTCTGGTCCTCCATTAGGTTTCTCCTGTTCTCCTGTTAGACCTATGAGTGACAACATACACTGTCTGTCCTTCTCTGCCTGACTTATTTCGCTTAGCATGACACCCTCGAGGTCCATCCACTTTCCTACAAATGGCCATATGTCATTCCCTCTCATTGCCACGTAGTACTCCATTGTGTATATATACCACATCTTCTTGATCCGAAGGTGGTATTTCAGAAACATGAATCTGGCCATGATATATAAGATGAATCAGAAGAATCTGAACTTACAGAGGAAGTGAAATTGAAACACAGGAAACAGTATGTATCATATTGATGGAAACATTGTTTTAATGGGGGAAGGAAACAATTCTTTTTCCTCACTTATTTATTTATTTATTTTTAATTTTCAATGTTTATTTCTTTACTTTGAGAGAGAGAAAGACAAAGCATGATCAGGGGAGGGGTAGAGAGAGAAAGGGAGACACGGAATCTGAAGTAGGTTCCAGGCCCTGAGCTGCCAGCACAGAGCTGGACGTGGGGCTCGAACCCACGAACCGTGAGATCATGACCTGAGCTGAGGTCGGATTCTTAACCGACTAAGCCTCCCAAGCGCCCCCGCTATCCTCATTTTAACTTAAAGTTTCCAATCTATGTGTCCCTGATATCTCCTATATGTCTATAGGACGTAATTGTTTTTCATACCTACTAAATAAGCAAAGCGGAACGAGCGAGGAAAATATTTCAAGAAAAACAGTTCAACGACAAAGGGCAGGTCTCGGTATATAAGGGATCACTCTTTTGTAAGATGTGTGCATATAAGGTATAATAGTTGGCCTTTAATTTCAAATCCCAAGTAGAGGGAAAGGTGTTTATAGTTAGCACAAGGAAGGTTATATTCTCTCTCTCTCTCTCTCTCACACACACACACACCAATTTCCGCATTTATAACCCCCACCCCCAGAAAGGCAGCTAAGAGTAAGAATAGCCTTCTCGCATCCGGTTTCATTAGAAATAAGATGGTACCCGTTCTGTCTCTGCGGCCCTCAGACCTGCCAGCATTCCGCCTCTGGCTGGGTCGCTCCTCCGCTCACACGCCACCCTGGCCTTGGGCACCTGTGTGCACAGTGACGGTGCAGTGGGAGTGGGAGACAGAGCAGAGCAGAGGCTGGAGACACTGCTTAGAGCAGACAGAGTAGGTTCTGAATCCCAGCCTTTTCTACCCGGGTGACCTGAGGTTCCCTACTTTCTGAGCTGAAGGTTGCCACCTGTAAACTAGGTGTGAGGAGGGGGCTCCTGGGTGGCTCAGTCCATCAAGCGTCTGACTTGATTTCAGCTCAGGTCGTGATCCCAGGGTCCTGGGATCGAGCCCCCACACTGGGCTCTGCACTGAGCATGCAGCCTACTTAAGATTCTTTCTCTCTCTCTCCCCCCCTCTGCCTCTCTCCCTCACTTCTCTCTCTCTCTCAACATTAATTAATTAATCAAAAGTGAAAACAAGAGGGTTGATGAATACTCCCTTCAGGAGCCTCAAATAAGAAAACACCTGTAAAATGCTTTGAACACCGTAACTGGCACCAGGTAAGTAAGGCTCAATCAATGGAGCTGCTGTCGTTTGCTTTTTGGGGTGCAGTGACATTTGGCTGAGATAATCCAAGTCAATCGCAGCTGATTTTTATTTGCTAGGTGAGAGGCACTTCCTTAATTTGGTTACCATATGCTAATTCACAAACCCTTTCCCCCCACTGAGTACAATCACCAGATCCCTAGAGGACCGGAGCCCTGGAGACTGAAAGCGACTGAGCGGGGCGGCAGCAGCCTGGGAAAGCTCCCGGCCAGCCAGCCCAGCGGCCACCCCTCCCCAGTGTCCTCAGAAGAGACAAGAGCGTGGGATCTGCCTCCTTGAGCGGGAGCCCTCAGAGGCCTCTCCCCTCAAGCGGTGCAGGATGGTTCTCTGACTCACTCCAGAGCTAGAACCCAGGTCTGCTCACCTCTTTGTCTCTATCCTCAAAGTCACATTTTAAAAAATTATAAAAATCATAATGGTCACTGTGGAACACTTGGAAACTAAAAAAGGCTTAAAAGGGAGAAAGAAATGCATGGATATAACCCCACTGCCCAAAGCTGCTTTCTACACCTGTTAGTTCAGACTGTCTGAACTAGGTTTTTCTATTCATACAATCAAAGTGAGATCACGCTCTAAATACACTTGGCACCCTGCATTTTTTCCTTTTTCCACCTCACAGTGTATGAAGTCTGTTTCTACGACAAAATTTTGAGTTCCGGAGGGGGTGCTGAAATCATATCAGCCTTGACATCATCCCTTCTGTGTGCCTGGCTCACAGTAGGTGCTTAATAAACAATGTGGAAAGAGTGGATGCCTGCATGGCCTTATGTAGAACCAATGGCTTAGCCACCCTCTTGTCGGAAACGCACATCACCTCCAATGGTCTGCTACTGTGCACAAGGTCAGATGCGTCGCCTCCTTCCTATGTGGTGGAGGAACTCCTATGTAGCTCTACGTCCCTACGGTGAATTTCTAAGCGTAATCGCTGGGTCAGAGTACTCCCGTTGTAAGGCTTTGGGTCCCTACTGCCAAATGGCTCTCCTAACTTATATCCTCCACCGGTGATCTAGGAGGCGGAAAACCTAAGCTTCTCCATGGAGTGAGAGCATGAGTTAATCGTGGAATCCCTCGGTTGTTATCTAGCAACCCCACACGGTACAGAGTATCTTCTTGACCTTGATCAGTCTCCTTCTGACCTCGTCTCTGTTGAGAAGGACCCTGTGGTGCTGAATACTGGAGAACTCTCAGCGGCCTCCCTAAATCTCTGTCTTCCAAAGTAGAAACAACTCCCATCTCCCGGGACGCAGCATAAACCCAGTCTATCCATATAAACAGTGACCCACACGAAATCTGTGTCTCTGGCACCCAATCTGTTTTGCTTGACTTCTCTATAAATATCTGCAGTTAAAAGTCCACAGCGGTTTCCAAATGTCTTTTTTTTCCATACACGCATGCATTCAAGATACGCTGTCAACCTCAAAAAAACACACTTTTACTATTTGTTTCTTAGAAAAAGTTTTGCTCTTCCTAATATAAATCAGCAAAATAGGGGCGCCTGGGTGGCTCAGTCAGTTCAGCGTCGGACTTCGGCTCAGGTTGTGATCTCATGGTTCGTGGGTTCGAGCCCCGCGTTGGGCTCTGTGCTGTCGGCTCAGAGCCTAGAGCTGCTTCCAATTCTGTGTCTCCGTCTCTCTCTGCCCCACCCCCACTTGCACTCTTGTCCCACTCTCTCAAAAAATAAAACATTAAAAAAAATTTTTTAAATAAATCAGCAAAATATATCCCGAATGAGTATGTCTATCAAAGTATTTTATTTGATTATTCCTCCCCCCACTTCCCCGCCCTGTAGGTCAAGGAAGTCATTTGTGAACATGAAAACAGCTGTGTAGATCCCGACCCAGGGAGCCCCCAGCTCCCACCCTCCATGGCCAGAGGCCACTTGGGGTCCAGCAGAGTGAGCATCAATCTCCTTGCAGTGCTCTATCCCAAGACACATAAGAAACTCTGGATTTGAGAGGCACCTGGGTGGGTCAGTCGGCTGAGCTCCAGCTTCAGCTCAGGTCATGATCTCACTGTTTGTGGATTCAAGCCCCACGTCAGGCTCTGTGCTGACAGCTCAGAGCCTGGAGCCTGCTTCAGATTCTGTGTCTCCCTCTCTCTCTGACCCTCCCCTGCTCATGCTGTCTCTCTCTCTCTCTCTCAAAAATAAATAAGACATTAAAAAAAAAAAGAAACTCTGGATTCAAATCCCACTCTGTCCCAGAACTAATGACTTGTCAACATAACCTTCCGTTTCTTTGTTTCTCCATCTTCAAAATAGGTTTTTTTTCCTGCAAGGTTCTGTGTTTCACAAGCACGTTACAAAGAACTGAAGAATAAAAATCCTTCACATGTTCTGAGAAGCAAAGCCCCTCTCCGAATTCAGCGTATTCCTCATCATGACGTCTGTTTTCTTAACAATCCGACACAGAACTTCTATCCACATCTTCCACACAGTTTGGTTTCTAACAGCAATGTTATCAGCATATCTCCTAACCTTCTGAATCATCTGTGATTTAAAAAATATATATATCCATATGGCTCTTCACCACCAATTACTATTAAGCTGCTCTCTGGCTTATATCCTTTTTTATAAACATATGCACACGCGTGCGCACACACACACACACACACACACAGAGTTAGTCCAGATACTTTTCTTTGACTCAAAATAAACCACAGGCCTCCCGGACTCAACGGATAAAAATCTCAAAGCTCATGTTCACATTTATCCATGAAAGAAATGAAATAGCTCAACATGTCAGACAGCAAGTCAATCAGAGGACGGAGAAATAAACATGGAAGTTCTGAAGTCCATGTTTCCAGTTTCCTTGTGATATGAACAAGACAGAATTTATTTGAGAAGAAAATGCCAAGGTGACATTTGGAATTACCATGCTTATGGGGGGCGGGAGGCCGACTTCTAGGGCCTTTTGCATTCCCTTTTGGAGCTGCGGCTTTGCCAGATCTGCAGCCCCATATGCATACGAGGCCCAGCCAGCTCACCGTGGGGATCTGGTAGCCTTGCCCTTGGACTTCTGCCTCCCTCAGCAACGTAAAGGGAGCTTGCCATTGGGCGGCCTCTTGAGAAGATGGGCTCATGGGGAGAACCAGAAAGCCAGCCCTCCGAAGAAATCCAGTTGGCCTAAAAAGTCAGATTTCTTGAGTCGAGAGGAATGGACTATGGGGGAAGGGGCTGGGAGTGGGGGCCCAGCAAGAGGACAGAGCAGAGGACTAACATGAAGGTACCCCTGGCACTAGAGGCACACTCTGTCCCCTTACTCCTAAGTCCTGGCAGTGCCAGGATCTGCTTGCTGTGCGGGGAGGGCGGGGAGGGTCACGGGGCTCCGTCTACTCCATTTTCTGCCCTGTATGGCCAATTGCTCCAAACCAAGCTGGGCAGAGGCACCTTTCCACGGCATCTTCACATTCTTCCAACCTCCACAGAGCTGCCTCTAGTGCAGGACTTCCAGAGATGTGCTCTGGACGATGCAGTATTTTACTGAGCTCCTGATGTCACAGCTTCATGGAGGAGAAGGCCAGGCCAAGAGTGTTAGCTGTGATTATGCCTTTAGCACGTGCTTACGGAGGTGCAGATCTGTAAAGTTCTCCTGTGAACCACAGCTGCTGTCTACACCTTCTCTCCCAGGTGCCTTTGAGCCCATGGCCCCACAGGCAGGATTCCCTTCTCCCATTCATTCTCTTTCCTCCTCCTCCTTGGTTAACAACTTGCTGCAGCCTCATCAATTCACTGGAACCCTATCCAATCCACCATAAGTCAGCCTTAAGATTCTGTCCCCCTGAATGAACCCGGAACCACTCGGGACTTCCGTGTCTTTTTTCTGACAGAGAGATGCAGAAACGGCTCTTTTCCAAAGTTCTTTCCAGCTAAGAAAATAAATCTATATTTTATCTTCTTAAAACTTTGTGCCCTGTGGTTTCACAGAAGTAGCTGGCTTGCCTGTTAAAGGCATCTGGAACATTCAGCATGCCAGAAAAGTCCCCCAGGTCCATCCTTTCCTTCCTCAGCATCTATGGGACATTGCACGGCCTGGAGGCACATTGGTTTAAAGAGGTAAGTCTCAGCTTTCCAATTTGCACTCGGGTTAGCTGGATGAATCCTGAGATCTTTCTCAGAGCGAAGAGCCCAGGATTTGCAAACAGAAAGCTCAAGCTGATCAGCAAAGGCCGAGGCAGCAGGAGAGAAAAGCCACTGTTGACTGAATACCCAAAACGCATACACACTTTACAAACGGTAGTCCTCGGTTGATGTCAATGCCAGGATGCTGACGTCACGCACGGAGGTGCCGGGTGAGTCAGCCAGTTTGCTCCCATCAGCCCAACCCTGAGAAGCATCCCATGGCGACCGGTTGCTGTCAGATAAGGCGAAGACCATCTGGTGACATGAGGTTCTGAATGTCCTGCCTGGCTGTCAGGAAACGTGATTCCTCAAATCAGGGCCCTAACCCGAAAAATGGCCACCGGCCACCTGCGTCCTGCCCCTCGGCTGACAGTTCCAGAAACGGAGCGTCTGGGCCGCGTTATAACGTAGCAAGGCTTTCCCCGAGCCGGCCTCTGGATTGACACGTTTTCAGTTCATCGTGTTACCTGTCGGTAATGCGTCCCCATGCAGACGTCAGCCCGAGAGCAGGCCGGTGCATGGGATGCGGCCGTGTCTTCGTGTTCATTCTGGAGAATTACCGTAGCTCGAGGGGGACAGTGCCCCCAAGTTAAATCTTCATCACCGCCGCCTGCCTGTCTTAACACTTCAGATTCGCTTTTTCACTTCTGAGTGAATTCGCCCGCTACCCGTTTGAAAAAATCGTGAAGGCTTGGGTGTGCGTATTGTAGGATTTACGTTAAACGCTTTCAAAAAACACAAAATCTATTTTTGGAAGTCATCACTCAGGAATAGGTGGTTGGGGACTCCCGAGATTCTGAAATCATTTGGATTCCAGAGAACACGATCACTGCACCTCTTGCCTTGTCTACCTATGTGCGCACACAGAATCCACTTGACACAAAAGAGAGGATTGTTTTGAGGGAGTGATTTCAGAGAGTGAGAAGGAGCCACACCTTAAACGCCCCCACCTGAAGCTCATGACTTACCCACTATTGCCTAGTATCTAAAATCGGGTGCCCTACATTCATACTAGTGTGTGAATGACTAATCCCTGGAACAAGCTGGAGAGAAGCAGGGATCCATGTGTCCCCCCCAGTGGTATAAAGGGGTGTCCTAAGGGGCAGGGAGGAAGAAAGGCAAAGGGAACAGAATGAGAGCACCCAGAACAAGGAAGCCATTGCACTATTTTTTTCTAGAGATGACCTTGCCTCTTCTTAATTTGGCTACAAAAAGAGGGGTGTCCCATAACAGTGACCTTCCAAGGAAGGATAATTCATCCACTCTTGGCTTAACTGGTGCCTGAGCAGAGCCACTGTGGAGAGGCTTCTTGGCCAAACCCTCCTCGGTCCCCCCGGCATTCCTGGGGGAGAGCGGAATGAGCGCAGCTGAGCCCATCAGTGCCATCACGGAAGCAGCGCTCACACGGACGCAGGGGGTGGCGGCTCATCCTCCCCAGCCAGGTGTCCAGGCTGGCGAGGCCATCTGGGTTAGGAAATGTGTGCTCTACAGCCTGCTGGGGGAAGCCCGTTTTGATGGGGAGCTTAGCTTAAAAATCAGCCAACTTCAAGAAGTCTCTCCAGCCCCGGCCCCCGTGAAGGTATGGGGCCTTGGAAACGGACTATTTCCCATTATAAATATCCCTGAGAACACCAGCGCGTGCACATTCAACAGCCTGCGGGCCAGGGGCCAGTGAGAAGGTCAGCTCCAACAGGAAACATGGGGAAAAAAGGCTGGGAAGAAACTAGATTTTAGTTTCAGGTTTCCAAAAACCTAAAGATATAAAGCAAAAATGAAACCCTTTTAAGAAATGCCTATCTAAAATGTAACCACTATACCTTTAAATTCTTTGTACCCTGATGAAAAAGGTAACAAACATGAAAGATGAACGTAAATTGTGCCAAATGATAACACGGTCTCTTTGAAAAGAGCTCCAAAATTTAAAAGATCAGTGAAAACCCACTGTGGGTGAAGATGTAAAGACATTCGTGTTCAGTGCTGATGGGAGTGTCATTTTTGGATGGGTATTTAGCAACATATATTAAAGCTCTAGGGGCGCCTGGGTAGCTCAGTCAGTTAAGCATCTGACTTCAGCATAGGTCATGAGTTCAAGCCCCGCCTAGGGCTCCGTGCTGACAGCTCAGAGCCTGGAGCCTGCTTCAGATTCTATGTCTCCCTCTCTCTCTCTGCCCCTCCCCGCTTTGCACTTTGTGTTGTGTGTCTCTCTCTCAAAAATAAATGAACATTAAAAAAAATAAAGCTCAAATGCACATTGGCCTTGACTCCATAAATCTCATTGCAGGGATTCATTGTGTAGAAATGAACAATTGTGCAAAAATATGCATATACAAGAATTTTGGCATCGCTAACAATTGAGGGAAAATGGAAAGAACTCCATGTCCATCATAAAGAGATCAATTGGTAAATCCTAGTTCATTTGTATAATGGAAACTTGCAGCTATTTTTTTTTTTGTAAATAAGTTCCATCCCCAGTGCTGGGCTTGAACTCACAACCCCGAGATCAAGAGTCACAACTCCAACTGAGCCAGCCAGGTGCCCCGAAACTTGCAGCTTTTAAAAGAAAAAGTAAACCATGCTTATGAGAATAGATGCTCAGAGAGAGAGAGACTAGCACAGTGCAAATAGAAAAGCAAGCCTATTTTTTATAAGATAGTATAAGATATGTTAATATATGCACCAAAAAAAAACTTTGATGGGTGGGTCATTAGGGGCTTTAAACTTTCAATGATGAGCATTTCTAAATTTGTTAGGATTTCATGCTTTTATTATTTAAAAATATTTTTAATGTTTATTTATTTTTGAAAGGGAGAGAGAGTGAGCAAGCAAGCTTGTGCGTGCGAGCAGGGGAGGGACAGAGAGGAGACCCAGAATCCAAAGCAAGTTCCAGGCTCCCAGCTGTCAACACAGAGCCTGATGCAGGGCTCGAACCCATGAACTGCGAGATCATGATCTGAGCTGAAGTCAGACACTTAACCAACTGAGCCACCCAGGCTCCCCATGTTTTTATTTTTTAACATTAATCAATGACTTGTAATCAGAATTGAAAAAATGAATTTCTGCATCTTCACATTTAATTATCTACAACACCGTATTTGCCCCTCATGCTGGAGTAGCATTAAGAACTGTGTTTCTTAGAGGTTCTAGAGAATGGTGGCTATGGGCTATGTCTTTCATCTCTGCAATTCCATGATAAATGGCTCAAACTTGAAACTCTTCAAATACCTTCACACTACAGTTACTTTGTGGGTGAGAAGTGGCCAGTGAGACAGACAGAATGCAGGGCTGTGAGTTGGGAGTGTTCGCTCCCACAAATTTTCTTCCCACATTCCAGCTTTGTCATCAGTAAGATTAAGGTTTTGGGGGTGCCTGGGTGGCTCAGTGGGTTAAGCGTTCGACTTAGGCTCAGGTCATGATCTCATAGTTCTGAGTTCAAGCCCCATGTCGGTCTCTGTGCTGACAGCTCAGAGCCTGGAGTCTGCTTCGGATTCTGTGTCTCCCTCTCTCTCTGCCCCTTCCCTACTCGTCCTCTGTCTCTCTGTCTCTCAAAAATAAATAAACATTAAGAAAAATATTTTTAAGAGAGATACTCAATGGGCATTTACCAAAATACAAGACAGAGACGGGGCCTGAATTCAGGACACCATAGGAAAAGGAACAATTGAGAAAAGTCTTAACTGGCATAATCCGGAATTAGTGTAGAGTCAGCCAAGGGAAGAGAGCACAAAGATTTTATTGCAGTGGGAAAAAAGCACATTTCTGAGGTTCTCCACTGGAGAACTGAATGTTTGGAACAATACTGGGGAGAAGGTGGGAGGAACCAGCACTTAGTGGGTGGGGCAGAGGTGCTCAGCTTGCCACAGGGACCAGGACAGCAGCACATGAGTCTTATCCATGCAGCCCACAGAGTAACACTGAGGCTCGCTGGCCCGCTGGCCATCAGCTTCCTTACCTGCCCAAAGGCCTGGGGCAGGTGCCAGTGCCAGGTGCTGGGGGGTGAGGGGCGAGGGAAGCAGAGCAGCAGGATGCCAAGACACCAAGCCAGACGGCCCATCCTCTGCAGGCTCTTCTGCCCCCCAGAGGGGCCGTCCTGGATCTTCCACTATAATTGTACTTTCCCTTTAACACACACTCATAAATAATTAAACCTCCTTGGAGGATCCATCTCGATAGTTACACGCCTGATTAAATCCTAACTATAAAAGAGGATTTGGGCTTGGTAGTTTCAAGGCCTTCAGATTATGTCTCGGATCCCATTCTCCCTGTTGCCTAGTTTAAGCGGGGTCCCAGGCTCTGGAAGGCCACCACTGTCTGGTATATGCTCCAAGAAACAAAGAGCTCACGTGCCATATTCCCCGTGGCATCCCCAGCCCCAGAACAATGGCTGGCACATAGTAGGTGCTCAGTTAAAAAAAATTAATGAATAAATGAATGAACGAGGTCGTGGAAAGGCACAGTTTTAGGAGGCAACCAGGATGGGGTTAGCTGTTTATAAGTTGTATGGTCCTTGGCAAGTCACTTAGCCCTCATGAACCTCTTCTGGGGAGCAGAACAGCAGCACCACCACCTTCCAGGGCTCTGGGGAAGATGGGAGTAGTCTATGCAAGACATCCAGTGTGTCTGCATTAGAGCAGCTTCTCAAAAAATGGGAATTAATCATACACTGTTATTAATAACACCATTATGGGGCGCCTGGGTGGCTCAGTCGGTTAAGGATCTCACTCTCTTGATTTTGGCTCAGGTCATGATCTCATAGTTCATGGTCTCAGGCTCCACATTGGGCTCTGCACTGACAGTGTGGAGCCTACTTAGGACTCTCTCTCTCTCTCTCCCTTTCTCTGCGCCCCTTTCCTGCTCTTTCTCAAAATAAATAACCTTAAAAAAATAATACCATTATTAATACCTCCAATTCAACCATAGCTCACATCTGTTACCATCATAATTATAAAAGTCACACAATTCAGTTCAACATGCCCTTTAGGAGCTACTAGTTAATAGCCAACTCAGTTGGTGAAGCATCCGACTTCGGCTCAGGTCATGATCTCATGGTCCATGAGCTCGAGCCACATGTTGGACTCTGTGCTGACAGCTCAGAGCCTGGAACCTGCTTCAGATTCTATGTCTCCCTCTCTCTCTGCCACTCCTTTGCTTGCACTCTGTCTCTCTCTCTCTCACTCTAAAATAAATAAACACTTAAAAAAATCTTTTTAAATGAAAAACTGACATTCCATTGCACTTGTTTGACCCAACAAATTAAGTACAGACTAAGGTGAGTGAAGATCATGGCATTTAAAAAAAATTTTTTTTAACATTTATTTATTTTTGAGAGACAGGGAGAGATAATCATGAGCAGGGGAAGGGCAGAGAGAGGACACACAGGATCGGAAGCAGGCTCCAGGCTCTGAGTTGCCAGCACAGAGCCCGATGCAGGGCTCAAACTCACCAACTGCAAGATCATGACCTGAGCCAAAGTTGGATGCTCAACCGACTGAGCCACCCAGGCAGATAGATCATGGCATTTTTGAAACCGAGCCCTGGAATTTTTTTTTTAATAGAAATCTCTGTTATGGTTACCTTTTCTTTCAGTTGGGTCACACCTTAGCTGAAAAATACAGGCATTTAGCTGTGGCCAGGTAACCCAGAGAAGGTCTGAGACATTTATCTGCCAGCAGCACACATACCGTGATGGCCCCCTAGGTATAAGAATTTGTGTCATAAAAGTTAACAAGCCCACGTGAGCTCCACAGCGGCCAGCCCTCACGGGTCACGTTCACTGCCAGATCGGGAGGCCCCCAGTGTGCACCAGACAGTAAGTGCTCAATAAATGCAGGCTGAATAAAAGATTACATGAACAAAAAAATGAATGGGGACACAGCATAATCAAAAGAGGGGACAGCTGTTGCAGAGTCCCGAGCAGAACTGAGGTTTTCTGAAGCCCCGTTCTGTAGCCTTGGCTACTTGTCCAGACAGCTCTTAGAAGAGGTGGGAGGGGCGCCTGGGCGGCTCAGTGGGTTAAATGTCCAGCTCAGGTCATGATCTCACAGATCGTGAGCTCAAGCACCGCATCAGGCTCTGTGCTCACAGCTCAGAGCCTGGAACCTGCTTCAGATTCTGTGTCTCCCTCTCTCTCTGCCCACCCCCCATCCCGTCCCGCTCACACTCTGTCTCTCTCTCTCTCTCAAAAATAAAAACAAACAAAAAAAGCTATAAAAAGAAGAAGAAAAAGAAGGAGGAGGGTGAAGAGGAGGAAGAGGAGGAGGAGGAGGAAGAAGAAGAAGAAGAAGAAGGAGGAGGAGGAGGAGGAGGAGGAGGAGAAGAGGAGGCAGCAGCGGGAGACACAGCTACGGAAAACAGGCAGGGAGGGAGACCTAGGAGACATGAGGAGTGGCCGCAGAGGGGTTTATAGGAGGATGTGAAACTCAATCAGGACCTCTGTCTTGCCGGCCTGAATGCTACTCTCACCGTCAGAGTGACCAGAATAGCTGGAGGAAGGCGTGGTGCCTTGAAACATCGGACCAGGTTAACTCTAGCCCCTACTTTCCACAACCCGGGCTCTCGAGGCTTTTCCCCTTTCAGAAACATCCATTGTTTTCTAGATCTCTTGCCATCTGCAGCTCTTCCCTTTGCCTTCGCCTGGGCCAGCTCTCTGGGCCTGGAAGGCTCAGCTTACTTGTCCCTGCATCAGAAACATGCATGGCACATTTGTGGAGACAGCCACTTGGGCTCTCTATTGAGGGACTTCCTTTCCTCCCGGGATAAGCACATTGTTCCCTCCCCAAACTCAGCGTGTGGACCCACCGTGGACACGAACTGCCTCTTTGATGCACTTCTAACAAGTGTTTTACAACGCGCTTCTCAGAAAACTGCCCCGTTCCTTCTGTACTCAGCGGGGAGGTACAATGTGAACGGAGCGCTTGGCTATTATGCTCGTGAATAATTTGAGTTTCAAGTGCAGCCTTGGCGCGCCTGAAAACAAATAATTACCAAAAAGTTATCCAGCTGCCCTCCCAATCTGCTGGCGGCTCTGTCTCGGGCGGGGAGCTCCCTCTGCTTGCTGCGAGCCTCGGCGGACAGAGCCATCAAGATCTCTCTAGGTCCCAACCGACGACGGCAGCACAAAATTTTGGCTGACCTGGGCCTGGAGGAGATAAAGCCCTTAAACAGAGATTAGCCACGCTCATTCCAGCCCCACTCACAGCCAAGAGTCACAGTCGGTATTTGCTGAGTGGGAAAAGGACAAAAGGAAACAAATTTCGTTTGCAAGCTCTCCAAACAGGCCAGAAAAAGTAATTCCCTACTGCTCACCCTGTCCGCCTCCTGTCACAAGAAGGCTAGGCTAATATGGCCCAACTTTGAGGAAATCTCAACATTTCAGCCTCTGATTCACAAACTACCAGTTGATCCTCTGAATAGGGGGTTCAGAAAGGGGTGTGCAGATGTGTCCTTCAAAAAAGCAACCGGGCATTTTAAAAATGACTTTACAGTGACAGAGTGACAATGACACTGTTGCTGCTTTATTTTTTTTTATTTTTTAATGTTTTTTATTTATTTTTGAGAGACAGAGAGAGAGAGTGAGAGCAGGGAAGGGTCAGAGAGAGAGGGAGATACAGAATCCGAAGACAGGCTCCAGGCTCTGAGCTAGCTGTCAGCACAGAGCCCGACGCGGGGCTCGAACCCACGAACCATGAGATCATGACCTGAGTGGAAGCCGGATGCTTAACTGACTGAGCCGCCCAGGTGCCCCTCTGTTGCTATTTTAGATCAATAAAACACTGGGAAACCTGACAAGGGGAACTCCTAAAAAGTTCCACCATTCTTTGACAATCTACTGAGGGGCTGTGTCCAAACAAACATCCTCCCCTTTTTTAATGTTTATTTTTTTAGAGAGAGAGACAGAGGGCAAGCTAGGGAGGGGCAGAGAGAAAGAGAGGGAGACACAGAATGTGAAGCAGGCTCCAGGCTCTGAGCTGTGAGCACAGAGCCCGACACGGGGCTTGAACCCACGAACCGTGAGATCATGACCTGAGCCGAAGCTGGATGCCTACAGACTGAGCCACCCAGGCGCCCCCCAAAAAACACCCTTTTGATCAGAGTGAATTTGTTTTCTTTTTTTTTTAACTTTAATTTTTTTTAATGTTTTTAATTTATTTTTTTTTTGATACAGAGAGAGACAGAGCATGAGAGGGGGAGGGACAGAGAGAGGAGACACAGAACCGGAAGCAGGCTCCAGGCTCTGAGCTAGCTGTCAGCACAGAGCCCGACGCGGGGCTCGAACCCACGAACGTGAGATCTGACCTGAGCCAAAGTCGGAGGCTTAACCGACTGAGCCACCCAGGCGCCCCTGATCAGAGTGAATTTGAATCTACACTGAAGCCACGACTCTCTAGTGTATGAGGACAGCATATTTATCTTGGAAGAAACCTAAGGATCATCTAGTTCACAACTGTTACTTTATAGGCAGGAAAGTGAGGTCCAGCGAGATTAAGACACTTGCTCTAGGACACGTGGGGCTGGGACAGGTCCAAGACAGGACTCCGGCCACCTGGTTGTGCTCTCCCTCCTTATTCCTCTGGTGCCTGCAATGCGCTCCGTAGGCCACACCGTGCCGTTCAGGCAGCTGCGCAGAGTGAGCACTTTCGCTAATGGAGTCACGCCTCACCCCTGCACCCCTGCAGGGAAGCCCTACACAGCCGGGTGCCCGCCATTCTCTCCATCAGCCGCAGCTCTGCTCTTTCTCCTGTCTCTGTAAGAGCCCACTGGATTTAGAAGGCACTGGATTTCATCACATGCTTCATGAAACCCAGAACCTTTGCTAGGAAGGTAACTACGTGTATGGTCTCAGAGTCCCTCCCCACCAAGGACCAGATCCCCGGACCCGAGTCCAAGGCCAGGCCAGCAGCTCAAAGGGGACAGCATGCTGAGCAAGCAAGGTGCATGTATGTGCAGGAGGACATCAGGCTCAGGACTGTCAGCCCCACAGCAGGAGCGGGAGATACTGAAACCCCAACCAGACAGCTGCCAAGGAACACAGAGGTGACTGTGGCAGCCCAGAGAGTGCTGGAATTCTCCTGAGAGCCCACAGCACACGAATCCAGAATCCACCACTCACTTTCCTTCTTTCCTTCCTCTAGAAAGCCAGACTGCTTCTAGATGGGAAGATGGGGGCGGGGCTTCTTTCTCTTACATTTTGTTCTAAAAGACAAGGACATCCTAGTTACACCTTTCCAGAGCGTTCCAGCGGAGCTGTGCCGGCTGAGTGTAACAGGACTGCCGCCCCAACATGACATGCTCAAAAGGTCAGAGCCAAATACTAAGTGCCCTGATTAAATCCAAACAGCCCTTCTCTGGTGGGCAGGTGCTGTGTCATCCGGGTGGATCCAGCCATCCACAGACAGCTCTCTCCTGCTTCAGAAAACTTAAAGGAAGCATCTAAATCGCACCCAATGCCTAGTTTCTTCGTGTACAACAAATGTCAATGATATGCAAACACAGGTGCCGCACAGCCTATGCTGCTCTGTCAGAGTGAATAGTGAAGGGGCTTCAGGCTCCTCTGTGCTCTGCGTGGGAGGGAGGACTTGGTGGTGGTCCCTCCAGGAGTCAGTCCATCTAGGAGTCGGCCACGGGTCAGTTCTGCTCATGGTAAACACTGCCATTATTGCTCCAAAGGATGGAGAAGAGACAAAACAAATTAAGTACACTTGTCCCTCAGTCCTATTCTCCTGGGTCCCTACTTGGCTGGCCACTGAGGAATTCTCAAAAAGGCACCAAGCCCCAAAGCCCTGGCCTGGCATCTGGGCCCCTCATACTTTAAACCTGCTGACCTGTGTCCCGTCCTCTCTCACATCCAGACCTTCCACGTCAGCTCCAACTGCGCCTTTTCTGGACAGCCTTCCTTAACCGTCACCAAGCTGCTGTCCCAGGGCCCCCTCTTGCCTTGGCATCAGTCATCCTCATGCCTCCAACCCAACACAGGGCTGAAGCACAGTAGATGTTCAGTTAGTGTCTGCTGAATAGACAGACATTCTTGAAACAAAGTTAGCAAGCTAGGTTTAAAAGAGATGAAGAGGGGTGCCTGGGTGACTCGGTTGGTTGAGCATCTGACTTCTGCCCAGGTCATGATCTCCCGGTTTGCGGGTTCCGAGCCCCACATCGGGCTCTGTGCTGACAGCTCAGAGCCTGCTTTGGATTCTCTCTCTCTCTCTCTCTCTCTCTCTCTCTCTCTCTCTGCTGCTTGGGCTCTCACTCTCTCTCAAAAACAAATAAATAAACTTAAAAAGAGAGAGAAAGATGAAGAAATGGGCACTTTACAAACATAACAGACACCCACACAGAGGCAAGTCTTTTATAGGCAATAAATACGTATAAAAACTGGTGAAGTCTTCTAAATAAGGTCTGTAGTCTACTTAATAGTAGTGTAACAGTGTCAGTTCCTGGTTTTAATGAGATACTATAGTTTTGGGAGATGTTAACATGCGGGGAGGTGGAAGGTCTTCCTCTATGTGTTTTGTTTTTTTTGGTTTTTTTGCAACTCGTAAGCCTGGGATTATTTTAAAATAATAATGGGAAAAAATATACAAAACAAAAAGGCAAGATGTTCCAGGCACCAAAAGAGCAACTGAGGCAGAGGTGGCGACACCCAGGTTAGGGATGATCCTCACCCTTCGACCCTTCTCCTCTCTCTCCTCGGGCCTGCGCTGAAATGTCCTTCCTTGTCCTCCCAAACCAGCAGCAAGCACGGCCCCTGCTCCCGGTTCATTTTACTTCCTTCAGCACATGGACTATAGCCAGAAATCTTGTCCGTTTGTTGTGTGTCTTCCTCCCCCAGAATGTAGACGCCCCAAGAGTGGGGGCCGCAGGGGCATGTTTGCCACTGTTTCCCCAAAATCAGGGCAGGTCCTGGCCCACAACACTTAAGGAATATTTTTTTTTTGAATGAATAGTAAATATGTTAATGAATGAATGAAGAAAATATATCAGAAACCAAAGCTGAGAGTGATCTTATTAGCCTTTAAGGCTTTCTAATTTATAAAAATGATAATAAAAAGCAAGTCCTTGACAAATAAAGCACTTTAAGTATTATTTGTAGGAAATTACTTGAAATACACGACGTGATGTCTGGAGCAGGTCCCGGAAAGAACCAGGTACCACTAGAATGGGTGTGATCAGAAACTGTGTCCAGCAGGCAACTATCCGGACAGACATGGAAGGATGGACAGGGTGTAAAGAGATGTCAGACAAGCAAAGGGGAAGAAAGAGAGTTCAGAGCTTGGAAGTCAGCATGAAAAGAAAGCCTTAGTGGCATCTAGCTCCACACTCGTCCTCTCAGAAGGCTGGTGGCCCTGTCGTGAGAAGGACTAGAGGCCTGTGGCAATGAACAAGAGACAAGACCTGCCCTCATGAGCATCCACTCTGGGTAATCAGCTTTCTGTCTAGTAAAACAGGATTTGTAAACATGGAATTTTTTCATTAATGAATGTTTCCTGAAAGTACAGAGTAGAAAGCCTAGAGGCTGTGCCTTGGTATTTCGGAGTTCTTGCTGGTTGGAAGAAGGCTGTTTGAAATTGAGCAGGGAGAAGAAGGAATCCTTGCCCTTTTGGGGTAAACGCCTCCACTGTGGGAAAAGCGACTTTGGTGAGCTCTCCCAGTCATGAGAAAGAAATCAAGGTCTTACTCTTCTTCCTTGGGGAAACGCCTCATTTTGAAAAAAATCATTCAAGGTCAAATGCATCAGGCTGGGATGTTAAGGAATCTTAACCATTTCACGAGGGACACGTTCCTACATAACTTCCACCTAGCTGAGCCAGGACTGCTAGAGAAGACGGCTGGCAAGTTATTAGGAAATTCGAGGAGGGGAGGGTTAAATTTAAAACTGTGTGCCCCACCCCTTATTCCAGAAGACCACAGGTTGGATGGTTCTGAAGTGACCAGTGCTTGCCCCGTAACAGGCCTTCCTTAGCCAAATGTTTTGCGTTCAGGTTACTCCCGTAGCCTTTGGTTCTTCCAGAACAGACACTGGATTTCAGAAAAGTCTTTAACCCATAGAGGCATCTGGCTCTCCTGAGGCCTCTTCATTCCAGCCTCAGCCACGGGGGCCCACACATGGCAGCACTGCTCCAGGGCACTAAGAAGCTGGGGGTCCCCTGGGAGCCTGGCGTGGACCAATGCCTGACACGTCGGAGACATGCAGGGTGGGGGTCTACCAGCCCCATCTCCTGCACGGTGTGATGCAGATGGAAAGATGCCCGTCTTCTCAGCTGAATGGATATGAGGGACCAAAGGATAAGAAAGTGTCATGTATGAAAGAAGCTGCCAGATGTCTCTCTACTGTATTCCCATTTGCCAAGGCCTGCCTCATTCCCAGACCAGGGAAGGTTCTATGCTAACTGGGACTTTAGAAGCAGCCCAGGTGCCTGTTCTTGCACACAGCCCTCCCTAGAATCATGGCCACGAGCTCTCGTCCTTACGGTCCACTAAAAAGCAATCTGGTGTCGTGTACACATGTCCACAGTGTCTACCGCCTTCCCAGCAACACCGCAAAAACATGAGTGATTTCTCCTCAGAAACCTTTGCTGAGAAAACTTCCTTAACGTCAGCTTCTGAAGTGGGATCCACCCTCTGGCTTAACTCTTCCGTGATATCTGGCAGGAAGTTTTCAAGATGGTCACACAAGGTGTGTTTTATACCGTTGACCACATGCAGAAGGGTGACCCTGAAACTCACAGATGTAGCATTGCAGAGAGTAGGAAGAGAGATGTGACACTTCCAACATTAGCTGCTGCTCATGGTCGGTTCTCTCCAGTAGCTGAAGATTTCGTGGTGCTATTGACGGAGGTGGAAGACACTCTTGGGATTTTCCCCTTAAATCTCAACTCTGGAGCTGTCCACAGGCGGTAGGCTTAGGACGCCATACTGGATTCCTGGATTGTATCATAAAATTACTTTTAAATGCTTATTTCCATTTTCAGGTTTTCATGAACAGTAGTTTCTTTCTTTTCTTTTCTTTTTTTACAGACTGACTATTGAGGTAGAATATTGGGGTAGTCCCCATTTCGTTAGCTTTATTTGTTTCTATAAATTATGCACACACACATGAAAATGAGTTTCTACCAGCTGTCCCCAAATGAGTACAGTGTGAACATGACTGGGCGTGCGGGTAGGGAGAAGCCAGCAAGCAAATCCAGGAGTCTTCCTGGTGCTCCAGCCTCCGAGGGCTCCCGGTACCTCTAGTCCATCACTTTCACTTACTTTTTGTCCTTTTCATCTCATTTCCTCCCATGTCTGCCCCTCCTAAATCACGTCTCGGTTCACTGAGGCAGACAAGTATCTCCGCTGAAAGCAAACCAAGATGGGAGTAACCGATACATTCAGTGCCCAGAGGGGTAGCCATTTTGCTGCCAAATACAACTTTGCCAAACCAAAAGAAAATTCCACTTACTTCTCCTTTTTTTCCTCTCTCTTCCAATTGAAAGCACGTATAGGGGATACATTTTTGTGCCACCTGGTCTCTAGTGCCTCTTGACTGCTCAGACAACTGTTTTGCCCATAAGCATTAACTCTGTCCATGCTGGTCACATTTCTGAAGTTCTAAGTAAAGGGTCAGTTCTAGGCATATGGATCAGCGAGATGAATGAAGACCTTGCCCATCAAACCCACAGCCTAGTGAAGGACACAACCCATAACAGCAGTCATTGTACAGTGTGGTGTTGTGATGTAGGCATGGACAGACCATCACGGGGCATCGCAAGACACCAGTCCCCCCTCTCACCAAGAGTTTGGTGAAGCAAACTCTTCACCATGAGCTAGAAAATCATGGGGTCTTGGGAGAACTGAACAAGAATCTTGACCACTCTCTTAGAGTTCTTGCCTTCTCTTGGGGGGTTTCCTCTGTTCAATCATTGTTCCAGTCACCATGCTGATCCCATGGGGCACAGGCATGGGGTGGGGGAAGGTATACCACTCCCACCACTTTAAACACTAAGGCAGAGGCGAAGGGGCACATCTGAATCTTCCCTTCTAGAATGAGGAGAGAAACGGTAACTGTGCTTGCACCTAAACAGATCATCCCAGTGCCTGACACAGAATGAGTGTAAGCATTCCTGGCCAGTGGTGCTGATAATGGGAACTCAGAAGGATCTAGCCCACGCAAGAGGCTGTCCGAGCTCACAGACGGCTACAAATCACAATCCCCTTCTCTAAGCGGCCCTCCTCCCCTTGGACTCAGATACTGAGAAAGAAAATGCACACTGGCCCAGCAGGACAAGCCAGTGTCTCGCAGAGAGTGATGGGATCCTGGAGGTTTCCCTGTCCCAGGAGTGTGTCCCTGTCCGCCATGACCTGATTCGATGGCAAGGGGCTCGTGGGCAGGAACATGGCTCATTCCACGCTCCACAAGAAGCACAGCTGGGTTCACACTCGGCAAATACGATCAGGGCCTTTCTGATCTGGAAGGGACTTTCCGAGAGGGTTATGTCCAAACTTTTCATTTAGAAATACAGTATTTACTAGATAATTTTAAATATAGAAAATTTTAAAGAAAATGTAAATGACCCCTAGTTCCATCACCTAAACAGATTAGTGGTATACACACATTAAAAAATAAAAATCATAAATGAATCGTTTTCTTTTAAGACAAAATAGTACACACATGGATAAAAAGTTGCCTTCCCTCCTACCTGAACCTTCAGGTCTCCCTACTTACTCCTTACATCTCCTGCTAAAAGGAATTACAAAAATATGAGCATGTATATTCATACACATATCTATGGACATATATACGACTTGATTTTTTTTAATTTATTTTTAATGTTTATTTATTTTTGAGACAGAGCATGAACAGGGGAGGGGCAGAGAGCAAGGGAGACACAGACCCCAAAGCAGGCTCCAGGCTCCAAACTGTCAGCACAGAGCCAGATGCGGGGTTCGAACCCACAAACCGTGAGATCATGACCTGAGCTAAAGTTGGAAGCTTAACCCGACTGAACCACCCAGGCGCCCTTGATTTTCACTTTCCTGCAACTTGCTTTTTTTTTTTCACTTAAGAAGGTGCTATGCCTGCTTCAGATTGTGTCTCCCCCTCTCTCTCTCTGCCCCTCCCCCACTCACACTCTCATCTCTCTCAAAAAATGAATAAAACATTAAAAAATTTGTTTAAATAAATAAACAATTGAAAAGAAGGTGCTGTGGTCTGAATGTTTGTGTCCCCTGTCCCAAATTCACATGTTGAAATTCTAATCCCCATGTGGAAGTGTTAAGAAGTAGGGGGAAGGGGTCTATGGGGGGCGATTAAGTCATGGGGGTGGAGTCCCCATGAACAGGATTAGTACCTTAAAAAAATAAGACCTCGCAGAGCTCACTAGCCCCTTCCACCACGTGTGGGCACAGCGAGAAGCCTGAGACACAGATGCAGGTCCCCCCAGAGCGTGGTGGCACCTGATCTAAGATATCCAGCCTCCAGAACTGGGGGAAAGACATTTCTGCTGTTTATCACCCTTCTGGTCTCTGGTATTTTGCTGCTCAAACCAACCAGAATATTCATCTTTCACTCCTATCTCCGCGCTACTTTCTAGTTACATGCTCTTGAACTTCTTTAACCTCATTGTGCCTTAGCTTTTTCATCTGTAAAATGGAGATAGGGAGTTAATACATGTAAACCTCTTAGAATGGGGATGACACCCAAAAAATATGTATTATTATTATTACTTATTACCATTGTATCTCTGTACCCTTTCCAGCTCTTCCTGTTTGTTTATGTTTAATTTAAGTATAATTGACAAATGATGGCCTTTTAGTTTCAGGTATTCATCGTAGTGATTTGAGATTTTATACACTGTTAAACAATGCTCACATTTAAGTCTAGTTACCATCTGTCACCACACAAAGTTGTTACAATATTATTGACTATATTCCTCTAGATGTACATTACAACCCCACGACTTGTTTATTTTATAAAGTGGAATGCTGACCAGTGTGCCAAGGATAGACGCGCTGGTGATGGCTACTGAGGCTGTATCCAATTTGGGGCTATTGCTATCATAAACAATATTAAGATATCCTCACTCACTAGTTTTTGATATTTTGGTGAGTAAATCCACAGGCTCCATTTGTAAGCCTGAACTTACAAGGTGTGTATACGTAACTTTTGACAGATGTGCCAAATGCACCACCTATGTTCCCTGCCATGAAAACGTTGTTTGCCAACTTCTCTCCGAACTGCATATTCTGAAATTTTTTTTCAAAAACAACTTTTTAATGTTTACTTATTTTTGAGAGAGAGAGAGCACAAGCGACAGAGGAACAGAGAGAGAGGGAGACACAGAATCCAAAGCAGGTTCCAGGCTCTGAGCTGTCAGTGCTGAGTCCGACGCAGAGCTCGAATGCACGAACCATGAGATCATGACCTGAGCCGGGCCAGAGTCTGATGCTCAATTGACCAAGTCACCCAGGTGCCCCAAGGATATTCTGAAATTTTAAAATATTTGCCAATCAAATGATGAATGGTATTTCCTTGTTGTTTTCATTAGAACCTCTTTAAATAACAAGTGAAGTTAAGAACTCTTTAATTTACAGAGGAGTAAACGAGAGACCCAGTGGTCCTCTAATTGGCTTAAAATCACACCTGACCAGTTATAGAAACCAGCCCAGACCAGATCTCAGGATGGTCCACCTGAGGATGCCCAGACCCCCGGCACCGGGAAGGGCATTGATGTCCTGTGGCCAGCCTCCTTCCTCTTCCCTGTCCGGGCACACCAGGGCTGAGCAGCAGGCGGGGCCCTCTGCTCCAGGGTGAGGGGGAGGGCCCCTGGGCACCAGCAGTCCCAAGCATGTGTCTCCCTGGCCAGATAGGGACATCACAGCCTCGTCCTCGACCCAGGAAGCAGGGCTGTGGGGACCCTTCAGCTGCAAGGTTGCTGACTGTGTCTGGCAGATAAAGCAAGCCTTGTCCACAAACTGCCTGATCTCCCAAGGTGTATTTTCTCCTATTCGTGTCCTCTCAAGTGTTTCTTCTGTCTGAGAGCAAAGTGTTCACGCAGCCGTGACTGGACATTCACACTGCTTTTTCTCTTTCTCTGCGAAACTGGCCTTTTTCAACAGAGAAAGAAAGCTCTCTGCAGGACAAAGGTCTCCTTCCATTACCCTCTGGTGCCCTCCCCAGGCATGAACAGCACAGGCATTCAGATGGCGGGGGGGGGGGGG
>NC_043708.1:13389839-13414384 GCF_006229205.1 Suricata suricatta | reverse complement strand
AAAGGAAGGACGTGGGTGAACTTCAATGAGCTGGTCACTATTTGCGTCCATGCAGGGACTTGCTTTCCTGAAGGGGCTGTCCTCAGCCATGCGGGAGGGGTCTAGCCCCATAGCCTGACATTCCCGAAGCCCAAGCGCACCAGAACCGGGCTGATGGTCATGACACAGACCGACTCAAGGAGGCTTCATTCATCTTGATGATACAAGAAGTATTTCATAAGCATCTATTTATACACCAGCTAAACTAGCTGTTCAGCAAAGAGAATTCTAGTAACTTCACATTGGTTTGGCAGAATCAGGAAGCACAGTCCACCTGTTGGGATTTCTCAGCCAACTGGTACTACACACTAGAATTAAAAAATAAAAGTGGTCCTTTTGAAGGCGATCATCCTGCAATTACTACATATTTTTCTAATCCTTTCTTTTCTTTTTCTAAAATTTTTTTAACATATATTTTTGAGAGGCAGAGAGAGCACAAGCAAGCGGAGGAAGGGCAGGGAGAGAGAGAGAGAGAAAGAGTGAGAGTGAGAGAGAGAGAGAGAGAGAGAGAGAGAGAGAGAGAGAGAGAGAGAGAATCCGAAACAGGCTCCAGGCTCTGAACTGTTAGCACAGAGCCCAACCGGGTGCTTGAACCCACGAACTGTGAGATCATGACCTGAGCCGAAGTTGGTAGCTTAACCAACTGACCCACCCAAGTGCCCCTACGTTCTAAACAAGAGTCTTTACACTATAAAATAAAAAAGAAAGAAAAACAGTGATGAATGTAAAAAAAAATAAAGTTGATATTTGGAACTTTACTATCAAAAAAAATTAAAAATAAACCGAAGAGTCAAATACAGTTGAGCCTTTTCCTTATCTTGCTGCTACCTTCCTAAACACTAATTACCCTCCTAAGTCTAGAATCATAAGAACCTGTTCTGCCACTCACATCTTGGAGAGTTTAGGCAAATGATTCAACCCCTTTGTGCTTTCGTTTTCTCATCTATAAAAGTAAAGAGAATCAGAAAGCCGAGTTAATTAGGGTGTGGTTACATGAAGAACATGAAACCAGCAAAGATCTACTTAAAGTTTCATGCTTGGATTTGGAGAAAGCTGTTTTGTCCTCTGGGACATTTTTTTTTTATTCTTCCTAACTCCCGGTTACACTCCAGACAGCTGAGTTTTGCTGGCTGAGTCTCTCTTGCCTGCGTGTAAATCCCTCTCACGGCCTTGAACAGCATCACCAAGGCCATGATGGAACCCGTTAACACCGACAGCCCAAGCCCAGACCCCGGTGCTCTGTTCCGGGCAGGGAGACTGAGCAGGCGCCCTCGAGCAGCCTGGTGGGGCCTAACAGGAGACACAAGACAGGACGAGGAGAGAACAACAGCAGCTCCCCTGAGCCCCGTGGGGAGTGAGGAACAACTTCCCTCCAGGCAGCAGTGCGGACAGACCAATGCCCTGGCCAGCGCGGTTCTGCCTTTTAAGAAGAAACCTTCGGATGCCCACTTGGGAAACTGAACTATAAAGGGTCACATCAGACGTCAGGACAGCCCACAGTGAACAGCCGAGGAGGGAAAACCGAGGAATCGTGGACACTCTGTTATGTGTGTGTGGGAGGAGCTTGGCCTGGAAGGGAATGGCAGCAGAACTTCCTGTGATGCTGCATCTGCATAACACACACGGTGGCTCATGTCTGTGAGAGATAGAGAGTGGGGGTGGGGGGTGCTGGACCCTGAGCCACCCCCCTTCATTCAGTCCCTGGAAAGGGCGGTCCTGAAGAAAATAGACCAATCCTACTTCAGGCAACTAGTCCATTTTTCTGAAGGATGTAAATTCTCTCATATGTTCTACTCACTTGCTTCCATTGAGCTGGCTTTCTAGAGTTCTGTCTAGAAAATTGAAGGTGCAGGGGTGCCTGGATGGCTCGGTTGGCTAAGCATCTGACTCTTGATTGTGGGTCAGGTCATGATCTCACGGTTGGTGGCACAGAGCCCCAGGTCAGGCTCTGCGCTAAGCATGGAGCCTGCTTGGGATTCTCTCCCTCTCTCTCTACCCCTCCCTCCCCTACACACACACACACACACATACTCTCTCTCACAAAAACTATATGTATATATCACTTGGCCACCAAAACATGGCCTTCTTCTAAAATGGTAAATGACTGTCAAGTGTTTAATTGTATTAAAATAGATTGTACATCCATAGAGTTCCCAGTACTTCTTAAGAACTCAGTTGTTCGTTACGGATGTAGACACAATTTTTAATTACAAGAAATCAAATTCCTATTTGGAAGGTAAATTATAGAACTGAGCTCTCCAACAATCCCCCAGTTCCTTTTCTGAGCCCCAGCAAATAGATTCTCAGGGGCAATATTAAAACCTGCTCCAAATACAACACTCTGAGTGAAGTAACTGGAATTAAAATTGAAAAAAAAAAAAACCAAAAAACTGCTCCAAAGGCATCATCCATGAGAGGGGGAAAAAGACAATCATAATAAACTCCAATTTCTGACCTGAAAAATTTCCTCCATGACACTCTTGGTGGACACATGCATTCATCCTCTGACATGTGCGGCTGGGCTGGCCAAATGGGCACTGCTTTGTGGACTTTATTTTCCCTGAGGAAGCCAGAGTTTTTAAATGCAGTTCCTTGAACATCACTATGGGTTGACACCCACCAGAGTCAGGTCCTCATGCCTCCAAAGGCATATTTCAATCCATCATTTTATTTAATATGTGAAACATGAAGAAGGACAAAATTTGTAGTACTCTCCTACGCCAAAAAATACACAAACTAAGTTTTGCTATCACAAGATGTATCAAAACATATGTCTTACACAGGTGTGGGGCAGTCTGGGAACATCGGCTAAGCTGCGACCATGAAATCTTCCTGTTTCTTTTTTTTTTTTAAGGTTTATTTATTTTTGAGAGAGAGACAAAATGTGAGCAGGCGAGGGGCAGAGAGAGAGGGAGACACAGAATCCAAAGCAGGTTCCAAGCACTGAGCTGTCAGCACAGAGCCCAATGAGGGGCTCCAACCCATGGTCTGCGAGATCATGACCTGAGCTGAAGTCAACACTTAACCAACTGAGCCACCCAGGTGCCCCCAAATCTTTATTTCTATAAACAGACCGTACAGACACAGATTCTATTTATGGGAAGCCACCAATTCAATCATTTTGGGTCAATATATTAGTTTAACCATCAATACCTTTGCACTTATAAATCAGTACCAATCTAGCCATTTCAGTGAGCCAGGTAACTATACCATGATCTTATTTCTTAGGTTGTTTAAATAATTAGAGGAGACTCACTGCTGGTGAATCAGTGAAATGCTTGGAAATAAATATGAGGGAAATGTATAGCCAACCAATTGGTTCTCGGGACCAAAGGACCTGCCGACCACCTGCATCCCATCCCCCCAAGCCTTACAATATATACTTAAATTCTGATTTCCGAAGGTGTCCAGGGTCAGTCTCTAAGTACTTTGATGTATGTGTCACGGAACCACTTGGATGCAATAGTCAATTAAATTATTAATGAAAGAACTATACAAATAAAAGCATCATGCTCCCTTATGTAGTAATAATTACTATTGTAAGCAATGCAAATTGAATAATAAGACTCATCAGGACAGTTCAGTGATAAGCTAACAATTGTCGGCAATCAGACCAAACATCTCTGCTCAAGCTGCTTCAGAAAATAAATAGCAGCTTGTTGACATTGTTGTGCAGTTAAGCACATACATATCCAGCGGCTACTTACATGTCCCACACAGAGAAGCTAAAAAAGAAATAGAGACTGAATGATATAGAAGTGGAAACAATCACAATGGCGGTAATTTAGAGATTTCCACACCTTCCGCAAACCATGCACCCTATAACGGGTCCCAGAATCAAATGACATATACACATGTATATAGACACATCTATTTACTTATACACGTGCATTACATGAATATACCCATCTAGACAGAATAATAGATTCTTGTAACTATAAGATTTCAGTTATATTCACAGGAGGAGTAAAGTTGAAAGCCATGATAAAGATAGGGCCATTACTACTTAGAAGCATTTATCAAGCACATAACTACCTACCACACAGCCACACGCCTATAAAAGAGGTTATTTCTTTATCTACCGCAGTGGCCCCTGATGGAACACTCTAGAAATCATAAAAGTCCTCGAACAGTGCTCAGGGTTGACCAGTTCTCTGCCCGTACGCCCAAGGCTGATTCAGGAGAGAAAGTGTCCATTCACCAGATCAAACTAATCACAGGCAAAGTCTATTCAACTCTAACTGGGGAGTAATTTGGAACTTCCGGTAGCTACCATAATCAACCACCTGCTTCTTTTTGTTCACCAGGGGACTATGCATTATATGTGAGGGAATGATATCCTCTGGTATTCAGGGAAAAGCAGTCAATGAAAGCAGTGAGGGCTCCCCTCCCCCAGCTTCTAGAAGGAAGAAACTAATGCTCGGGAGTGGGTTTCCCCACCTGCAGTCAGATACGTTCATCTCACCAACATACCTTCTCCTCGGCTTGGAGTGTCAGGTATTAAAAGCCCACCTGCTAAGAGGCCGTTGGCTTGGGCCTGGGGATGACGTTCTGTCCTTCCCTCCTCCGTTATGAGCCGTTACATTAACAAGGCCGGTTTGGATGCCATTCTCTTTCAAGGAGTATCGACTTCCAAAACAGCTCTTGGTCTCCTGACTCCATGGGAGACGCCCCTGCTCCGAGTTCCAATTGTTCCCCTGAGGCCACTTCTATCTTATTAAACTCAAAAAGCTCTGCCGGGTGCTATGTTGCTACCACCATTGTCGGAGCCCTGAGCTTTAAGCACAGTTAGAGGAGTCTGGGCACAAATGACTCGCTCCCCTCTTAAGGCCCAAATACCGTTTTGGGGATCCATATGCACACATCAGAGTGAGAGGAAAATTAATGTGGACACACAAACGTATCCACCGTCAAGAAACAGCTAGCACAACATAGCACATTCCCCGGGGAGTAAGCTCGCCCTCTGTGCTGGCCGCGATGGGGTCTGCCAGATTTCCAGCAGGAGACGCGCGTGTGACGCGCATGCTTAATCCAGAGTGCTATGGACAGATGCCTGCTCCCCTTTTCAAATGCTTTTGTTTTTCTCCTCCTTCAATCAGGAAGAAAGTCTTAATTGCTGGTATGTCTCTAACACTTGCTAATCTCCTTTCTAATAAGGTGGGTAAGCCACGGGCTGGGACCTCAGTAAACAGTAGTGGGAGCCAATAAGGAAGGTAGAGAAGGTGAGAATAACACCAAAGAGAAGCAAAAGAACTCAAGTCAGGGAGGTTCCCAGATCGTGATTTTGCACCACAATAAGATTTCAAAAATAGTTTTGGGGATGAGCGTAGGTTGCCAACTTTTTATTTTGCCAAGTAAGGATACCGAACTCACTATCTTGAGCTTATTTTTCTCTTTGCCTTCGACCAGGGAAGAGTTCATCTTTGAATGCTTATTTATGCATAAGCCCCCTGCACCACCCTCCCCTCCCCCCCATCAGACCCTTTGCCCAAGCAGAATACCCAGCATCCTCTCTGCCTGCCTTCCACGAGGGAGGTCCCTCGGTGTCCAGGACCATTGAAACAGACCCAACTGGATCCCAGATTTGAAAATTATTACTTATTTTCTCATTTTGCTTGAGAATGTTTCACATTTCCTTATCTTCCTTCAGAGAATTTCTGTGCAACACCTTTTCTAAGGTGATAGAACTAGAGTCATCTCAAAAAAAAAGTCAACACATTTTACACTGGATTCATTTCAACCCCTGATAAGAGAGGAGTATATATGCTTCTAATGGAAATGAATTCTGACAAAAGGGTGTATTCACACTTTCAGCCTAGGGACCTGACCTACAACGGCCAAGAACACATGTGTAGAGAATGTGAATGGCTTCTTTTGCAGGCAGAAGCAGCAAAAGAGCAAATGACCAAAGACTTTCCATCCATTTATCTTGACCTAAACCTACTCTGCGGCCAGCCAACATGACTGCTCTACAGGGAACCAACTTGGAGAGTCTGGACCAGAACCAGGGCTTTCGGCCACAGCCAAGGATTTAGACCAGCTTAGTTTCTGAATTCTTGGAAGACAAAACCATCTATACTCATGTGGCCTGCACAGTGCTTACGTTTAAAAAAAGAAAGGAGGGAGCACCTGGGTGGCTCAGTCAGTTAAGTGTCTGACTTCAGCTCAGGTCAAGATCTCGTGGTTCATGGGTTCGGGCCCCAGGTCAGGCTCTGTGCTGACAGCTCAGAGCCTGGAGCCTGCTTCAGATTCTGTGTGTGTGTCTCTCTCTCTCTCTGCCCCTCCCTAGTGCATGTTCTGTGTGTCTCTTTCTCAAAAATAAATAAACATTAAAATACATTTTAAACATAAATAAGTTAATTAAAAGGAAATCTCCCTTATCCCTTGAGACCAGAACCCTCTATCTGCCTATCCATCCCTCAAAACACGGTTTGCAAAGGGTCTTTGACATCAAGAGCGGTTTGTTGAATGGACAAATGAATGAACTCCCATATTTACCTTGTTATCTTTCAGCACACAGAAACAACTTAGACATTTTTTTGATTAATTCTCATTCAAATCAAAGACAGATTTTAGTCTCGTTTCCAATGATCAGTCAGGACCATACCTTCTCAAGGAGTAACAATGATTATCATTTTATGGGCTACCATAAAATGAGTGTTTACTATCTTTCTGGCACTGTACCCAATTGTTTATAAGAATTCTTTTATTTAATTCCCATGTCATCTCTACAAGGTGACACTTGTAGACCTTCCCATTTTACAGATGGAGAAATGGAGGCTCAGATACGTTACTATTATTTTCTAGGAATCCACAGCTCAGAAGTCACGCCCGAGGTCATTCAGCTGGCAAGAGGAAAGCTGGAATCTGGAAGTTTGGCCCTCACTTCCACGGTCTCACTCCGGGAATCATGGGCCACTTCACTAAAACCAATCCTGCCACGAGCCACGGCTTTTATGGTACATGCACTTTAACTTGTGCAGCTAAAACCCCAGGCCGTCCCCTCTTTCCTTGCAGCCAGTGCTCCTTTCACTCCGTCTGAAAGTCCTGTTCAAGCTTTCCGCCCCCTCTCCCAGCAGCTCTCTCTCAGCCCCCAGGTCTCGGCCACACCACAGCCAACGCCCTGACTGCGAAGCCATTCTGTCCCACTAGACAAACGCATTCCTTTCAAGAAGAGTTGGTGCAATTCAAAAATGGCTTGTGAGCGACCAAAACTTGGAAATTTGTTTTAAATAAATCAAGCTCTCCAGAATTTACAAACCTCTTCCATCTGCTCTAGTCCGTGAAGACAAAGGGTCCAAGTTCCTGTGGAAGCTTCTACCCTCCCCACCTTGTGACCTGGCTTTCTGACTCCTGTGGCTCTAAGTTTCCATATACAAGAGATACAAACTCTTATTACCTACCTCACAAAAAAAGATTGCTATGGGGCGCCTGGGTGGCTCAGTCTGCTAAGCGTCTGCCTTTGGCTCAGGTCATGATCTCACAGTTCGTGGTTCGAGCCCCGCATCAGGCTCTGTGCTGACAGCTAGCTCAGAGCCGGGAGCCTGCTTCGGATTCTGCATCTCCCTCTCTCTCTGACTCTCTCCTGCTCTTGCTGTTTCTCTCTCTCTCAAAAAATATATAAGACATTTAAAACAAATTTTTTAATGACTGCAATAACCAAGGGAGATAGTAAAAACTCTTTAGGGGGAAAAATAAAAGCCTTATGAAACTAAGGTGCTAATATCATACCTTTTCCAAATCATACAGGCTATGGTAAATTATACCGGGCACTTACAAGGCCAAAGCATAGCTCTAGAAACTCTCTGTTACATATATGGGGATGTCCATTTCATTAAAGGTTTCTGGGACACACCTAGAGCCATTATCAAAGATGCTAACTGGGCAGCCAATAAGAAAAATCCTTGTAGGTCTATGAATCAGTTCCTGGGAGGATTTTTTGTTTTGTTTATGAACACTTGTGACTCAAGCATATCTTCCCTTGGTATTAAAGTACCTGGGAGCAGAGATTAATTGCCCAATTTTTAATTACAATTGGCCTCTTTGTAGCCCATGGTGTCAGCACCCTGTCGAAGCGGGCACCATGAGAACAAGGGGGTCTGTCCTTGGCTGTTCTGAAAGGACTCTGGCATCTGCAGGACTTAAGGTCACTAAAATAAAGGGCTCTAGCCTTCCAACAATCTAACACACACACTCCTTGTGTGACTTTAAAAATTGGCTTCAATAACGGGAGCATCCCGGGAACCACGCAGGACCATGGTTGTTGACTGTTTTCACACCGTGGAAACTGTCCGGCTGTCTCTGCCTCCCAAGGCATCAGACTCCATTTTGAACATGAATTTCTTTTTTCCTTTCTGGAGTCTCTCATTTTCTCCATTGTATTAATTCAGAGGGAAAAAAGACTTCATAAATGTCATTTCATATTCCAAGCAATTTGCTATAGGCAACTACACCATTACTTTGTACAAATAAATTTACATAAATCATTATTAGAATGTTTTATCTTAGCAACATTATTTGGTTCCCAGAGCACAAATTAAATGCATGCTTAAAGCAGAATATTTTAAAGTTATTCCTATATTGTTTATGAGACAGGATTAGAAATTTCCATCTAATTTTTCTTTCATAATGGAATTCCTTCAGTTTCCTTTGTACATTTAGAAACCACATGTATCATTTTCGAGGGGGGGGTCTTGAAGCAAGCAACGCAAGGGATGATTCGTCCACACTGGGGTCATTTTCCAGAGATTTTCCCCTTTGACTCCACGGGTTCGATTTGGAACCCTGATTAAAAAGGTCAGAAACCAGGGAAATTAATACCATCTCGTGAATAAACGGGTTTTTGTTTATATTATCCTGCAAGCAGACTGCTCTTTGGTTGTGGTTTGGCTTTTTTTTTTTAATACACACATTTGTAAATAAACTCCCTGAAAACAGAGCTCAGTTCCTCCTGGCTATTTGTGTTGGGAAGGAGCCTGCTTGAATGAACTGCATTGTGAGCAGGGCAAGCCTTCCCTGGCTAGAGTTCTGCTCCACCCTTGGTTTCAAAATAAAACCTCTCTCCCCGTGTCGAAGGCAGCGCCCAGTGTTAACCCGAGCCGCTCTTGTCGATGCCCAGGGTAGCGCGTGGAAAGGGATACACGGGTCCTGCCACCTTCTGGCTCTGGCGACTCACACACATAGTGATTCTGTGTCTCACCTCATCGAGGTCAAGAAGGGCCGCTCTTAGCTCCCTTCCGGTGTGCGGTCTGAGAGGGGTTCCCAAGCCAGTGGTAGAGGAGTGGGGCCCATGTGGTCCCGGGGAGCAGTCCCTGGGGAGGAGGAGCGAGGCAGTCCCCATGGAGTGCTTAAGAGCACCTTCAGACCTGGATTCCACTCAAACCTTTGTGCCTCTACTACCTTAGCTAGAACGAGATTACGTGTACCCACTTCAAGAGTTCATTAGAAGGAGGAGACGTAGCAGCTTAGAATAGTGTGACTCAGAAAAGACGTGTAAATGTAGCTAATGCTAACCTTGAAGGATGACCAGTGGGGTCAAGCTGGGGTGGTCATATAATTGGTTGTCTATTCTAGGATATTTCTGGGGGTGAAAGGGAAGACTGTAAGGTCAACTGGCAAATTGTTGGACAGTCCCAGGCCCACTGGGGCGAACGTGATTACCCTGACTCCGCTCCATCGCCACTCAGTACCTTATAAAGAAATCAGGTAACTATCATATCTTACATATTTTACAAATCATTCTACCAAAGGTTCTTTCGTACATCGTATCTGACCCTCTCATAAATTAGGTGAAAAATGTAGAGGAGCGCCTGGGTGGCTCAGTTGGTTAAGCTTCCAATTTCGGCTCAGGTCATGATCTCACAGTTCATGGGTTCGAGCCCTGCGTTAGTCTCTGTGCTGCCAGCTCAGAGCCTGGAGCCTGCTTCAGATTCTGTGTCTTCCTCTCTCTCTGCCCCTTCCCCACTCGCACTCTGTCTCTCTCTCTCTCAAAAACAAATAAACATTAAGAAAAGATGTAGGGGCGCCTGGGTGGCTCAGTCGGTTGAGCGTCCGGCTTCAGCTCAGGTCATGATCTCACAGGTCGTGGGTTTGAGCCCCGCATCGGGCTCTGTGCTGACAGTTAGCTTAGAGCCTGGAGCCTGCTTCAGATTCTGTATCTCCCTCTCTCTCTGTCTCTCAAAAGTAAATAAAAAACATAAAAAAATTTTTTAAAAAAGAAAAGATATAGAGCTGGGTGAATTACTTTTAATGATGAGCAAAAAAAAAAAAAAAAGCGTAGAAAAAGTAGGATTCCTCACAATGATGCAGTGTGGCAGGGGCAGGGGTACCCCAAGTCAATCGCATGCTTCCCTGTACTTACTTTGGTAAGAACACGACTCTGAACCTAGCAGACGCCATGACAGGCTTTAAAAGTTTCCCCTCTAAACTAGGTCTAAAAGTCAGTCTCTCCAGAACTATTAGGCAGTTACACATTTCCCGAGGCAAGAGGGACCACCCTTGTAATACCCTTAACATTCCTAAGGGCAGGCCTAAGGCTAGTTACACCCTACTGAGGGTCCTGGGTCTACTCTGTGATTGGTTAACACTCTAAATGTTGTAATTGGATAAACCTGCGGTCAATAATATTGTATAATAATAATTGGATCACTGTACCTATGTCACAATTTCCTGTAACCCCCCCTTCCCAAACTCATAAAAGTCCGACCTCACCTTTGTTAGGGGCTCTCTGGCTCTCTCCGTTCCACAAGCATGGAGTGAGCAGAGGCCCGGGTTCGAACCTGCAATAAATGACCCTTGCTTTTTGGCTTTGACTCTGGACTCTGGTGGTTCATTTCTGGGGGACTCCCGAATTCTGGGCATTACACTTCCCACGCTCCTATCAACAAGAGAGGGTCATGTTACTAATTCTGGCCGGCGAACTGTGGATGTGAAACTGGTCTGAGTCACTTCTGGTCTAAGGCACTTAAGAAAGGTATGTTTTCAATTCTTTTTTTCACATGTTGCAGCAACCAGGAAACATAGGCGTCACAGGAGGGAGAGGGCTTAGATCCTCAAAACTGCACGTAGGACAGCCACGCTGGTGCAATCCAGTGAGGGAGAAATAAATTTCTGTTGCACTGACTCTAAGATCTGGGGAATACTTTTTACTCTTGCAAGGGTGAAAAGTCCTGCCTCAGCTACTTCATAGGAGTAAGAACCCGCACCTCCAACTCTGATAGCTGGAGTAGTTTCCACTCGACAATATCAGAAAATCCCACCAAACTGGGAAACTATTGCCAAGACTGAATGCTTGAGGCTTACTCATGCTAGGTCTTCAATGCTTACTTGATTTAAAACAAAATATTTATTTGGTTTAAAATAAGATAGTTCAGGCCAAGTGTCACGTCAAAGGGGAAAACAGTCCAAAACGAAGGGTGTGTTTTTATTTGGTGCTGATTTGTTCCAACATTCAGTTTACCCTAAGAAGCCGGGAGGCCTCATTTTAAAGACAACCCTAACATATAAGTTTCTGAAATGAAGTGGTCTCAAGATTTGCTCGTAAGTTGAACGGATGAATGGAAAAATCCCCCATCTAGAGTCTGATCGGCTTACCTCTCCTATGCAAATCCTACTCACCCTTCAAACGTATTTTCTTCATGGTGCAAAATATTCCACATCTCAAAGTTTTCAAACACTTGTGTCACACAGGGGTCTAGGCAATTTGCTAAAATGACAATGGTTTCCCGCAAAGGGTCAGAAAGTGCACATTCTATGACTTCTGATGCACCTATTCAACTCGCCATTATGCAAAAGCTACCACAGATAATCTGAAAATGAGCCTGACTATGTCCCCGTACAACTTTATTTAGGGACACTGAAATCTGAATTCCATTTAATTTTCATGAGGAGCAAAATATTATTCTTCCATTTAAAAATGTAGAAACCAGGACGCCTGGGGGGTTCAGTCCACTAAGCATTCAATTTCAGCTCAGGTTATGATCTCGCAGTCCATGAGTTCAAGCCCCGCATCGGGCTCTATGCTGTGCTGACAGCTCAGAGCCTGGAGCCTACTTTGGATTCTGTGTCTCCCTCTCTTTGCCCCTCCCCCACTTGTGCTCTGACTCTCTCTCTCAAAAATAAATAAACATTAAAAATAATTATTAAAAATCCCTGGAGAAGCCATTCTCCGCGAGTGCACAGCGCACGAACAAGCAGCAGACTGCACCTGGCCCAGGAGCCTGATGGGCCATGTCACTGAGCCCTGGACTAGGCTTAGGAGACAAAGGCCTACAATCCATGCGGCGAGAAAGACAGACTGTTATTCTAGCTCTTCTGCTTCCTGGTGGCGGGCGGCCCAGGGCTCTGATTCCGGGAAGGCCTGAGCTCCCGGGCCAGCACAGCCCTCAGCTCCGGTAGCAGTGGGGCCGCCAAGGCGGTGGACGGGGGCCGGGACAGGGCTGACAGGATGGGCAGGAGTCTCGGCAGGCAGCTCTCAGTAGCACCTTTAAGACCCGACAGGGTGACGGCCACCACTGCTTCATCCAAAAGACACAGAGAGGGGTGAGCTGCGGGCAGGATTTGCCGAGCTACCCCAGAATGAATCAGGGCACTTGGCTCCCCGTCCCTGACTGTGGCCCCAGTCTTCAGCCTGGAGACTTTCACTGAATTCTGGCTTTCAGAAATCTCGACATTGACTCACAAACTCATGGTCTTGGCTTAGGCTTCCTACCCTTCAATACCACCTGGTCACAGCCCCTCACACGGCCTCTGGCTTATCCCCAGGCCTTGTCAAGCCACCGCTGCGAGGCAGGGCCTGGAGGGGAGGGAAACAGGTATGTACAAGAAGAGTAAAGCATCAGATAGATAGACAGGAAGAAGCCAAATGCAGATGTAAGAACAAGAGTCTGAACCTAGCAGGTGCCATGACAGGCTTTAAGTTTCCCCTCTAAACTAGGTCTAAAGGTCAGCCTCTCCAGAACTATTAGGCGTTACACATTGCCCGAGGCAAGAGAGACCACCCTTGTAATACCCTTAACATTCCTAAGGGCAGGCCTAGAAATAGAAGCTATAGGTAATCAGTTATTGCTTAAGGCTAGTTACACCCTATGTGAGGGTCCTGGGTCTACTCTGTGATTGGTTAACACTCTAAATGTTGTAATTGGACAAAGCTGCTGTCAATAATATTGTATAATAATGATTGGATCACTGTACCTGTGTCACAATTTCCTGTAACTCCCCCTTCCCAAACTCATAAAAGTCCTACCTCACCTTTGTTCGGGGCTCGCTCTCAGCAGGGATCCGTCACGCCTGTAAAGTCTGTGAGCCCGAGTTTAGGCCCTGGCAAGCCTAAACCCGTAATAAAGCCCTTTGCTTTTGCATGCGTGCTTCGGCCTCCCTGGCGGTCTCTGGTTTTTTGGGGGCGATATTAAAATCTGGGCATAACACAGACAGGCCCAAAGAAGCAAAAAAGGCCAGCAAGGTAGCAGCCAAGCTAAGAGTGAGCCAACAATGACCACTGTCCCTGAAGGAAGCTGCCAGCCAAGGCCCCTTTCCATAACAGGGCAGGTGGCATTTCCCCAGGGAAACCTCATGGGACTCAGGCTCGGAGGGGGATGCTGGCTCTGGCTCGGACACTGGATCAGGGTCCTCTAAACCCTGTCTGACCCCTGCACCCAGGGCTCTCACTGGTACACCGGAAGCTTCACTCCCACTCTCCCACCCAGGTGCCCGCCATGTTGTTCCTCTTCCCGGATGCCTGGCCAAATGATCCAAAGCAAAAACCAAAACAAAACAAAAAGCCCCCTGAAGAGCCTCCCTCCTCCATGAATTCTTCCTTGATTATTTCAGTCCCAATCCTCAAAGTCTCTTAATTCCCTGAACCAAAGAGCTACCATTAATGAGTACGCCCTGGCCGTAAGCTGAGCACCGCCATCTGCATTTTCTTGCGAGTCAGTCATGGGTCTCTGGCGAAGCCTCGACTCTAGAAGGCTAGCTCCATGCCTTGTTGTTGGTTTTTTTTATTCCCATCTGCCCCAAGAACTCATAACAGGTTCTCCGTAATACTGAAGTCAGTCACAAGACACATTCGAAAGATTAACATAATTCAAGTCAAACACAGTATTATGGGAAAGAAACTGATTTATGGAAAGAGGGCAAAAACTAGTTTCTATATGCACATTCCCCGTAGGGTTCCTGTCGCTTTGTGTATCTGTGACACCAAAATTTTAAATAGAGATGTGATTGAATGTTTTCATTATCTTAATGCCTAAATTGGATTGACCACATTGTCAGTCTGATCAGCTGCATAAATTAATCATTGAGAAGATTGGGAGGAAGAGGGGGAGGATACCAATTGATGAAGAAACAATCAATTTGGCATTTGCATTTAAATACAGCTTTGGTATTTCATTTATTCAGTGCCCTCGCCTTGAGGTGCAGGTGGGGGTCAGGGGGGAAGGCAGAGCCTGGTTACCTGAGTCAGAATGGGTCCAAGAAACTGAGGTCAGCATTGCTCCAGTCAGAGAAAGGACCGAGAGGCCTCCATAATCACAAGAATGCTGGTCTTCTAGGAGATGAGGCGTCTAGTGACTGGTAGAAAGGAGCAGAAGAAAGGCGAATTAGACCAGAGGAGGAGAGAGGACCTTCTCAAACACAATCAATGGCTGTCATCTCTGGCCTGACTCTAAAAGATACAACCCTTCAGGGGGGAAAAAAATCAATTGCAGCAGTTACCTCTTCTTAGTTCTTGCAAAGTTATTGAACCACTGGGCCTTTCACAAGAGTATGCTTGCAACTGCCTCATGGGGCACACAGGAACACAGAAATTTGAAAATGCGTGCCAGAGATATCATGAGATTATCCTACTTTACTACAAGGGTCATGGTGATCTTTGTGAGATCATTCTACCTTACTTTAGCTGTCTATATACTATAAACACTTGTCTATATAAAGGAAAACATCAGAGCACCAGCAAGCACTCACGGCCAGTGTCCCAGCATGTGGACCCGCCTCGATCCACAGGGCGGACCAAATACACACACACTGTAAAGCCGGTGATGCTCTTTTCTGCTGCTATCAAATAAAATTACTCTGGCTCTACTCCTGGAGGTAAAGACCCCATCAAGCTCAAACTCACTGAATGGGCTGCAAACTCTCGGCCCCATTTAACCAATAATCTTGCAAAAACAGGAAAGTTGGTACACGAGACAGACTGCATAATAATTTTTGATGGAAGATATTTCTTTAGCCTACGCCTCAAAGAAGACAAATGAATGGACTCTCTCCCGAAAAAAAAAACGAGGTTATCCTGTGCACTTCAGTGGAGAAAACGTGAGGCAATCAAGTCATTAGATCGGTGATTCTCAAACCCCGGACCCTGGAACAGCAGCATAATATCATCACCTGAGAGTTTGTTTGAAATACAAATTCCTGGCCTCCACCCAAGACGTACTGAATCTGAGTATTTGTAGGAGGGGACCCAGCAATCTGTTTTAACTAGCCCTCCAAGTAATCCTGACAAAGCTTTGATTATTAATTTATCCACCCATTCAAAGACACCCATTCTGCTGTTGTCGAAGCAAATTACCCTACTATACCACGAGTTAAGCTTTAATTAAAGGCAAAGCATTGAACCAAGGATTGGGGAGGGCGGAAGAGTCAGAGAGAGAACACGATGAAATCCCCGCCTTTCAGAAATGTATCGTCCACCACGGGAGGGGAGATGATGATGCAGGCAACCCAAACACAGTGCAGTTTCCTGTAAGAAAGTTACAGGGTTTTCTGAGGAGACACTTGTTTCAGGTCAGGGTGGAGAGAGCAGGTAAGGAAAAGCATCAAAACAATCACAAGAATAATGGGCCTTGAGATCTGGACAGGATTTTGACAGCCAAAGCTGAAGAAAGTCCCGGAGGCAAGAAAGTGTGAGGAGGGGCTGTTAGGTGCTTGGAGCCACCAGTTCTGGCGGAGAAACTTGAAAGCAGTTCTGGGTGAGGCAAGGTTACTGCCAAGTACGGACAGGGAAGTGCTAGGGGCTTGTGACTTCTCTTTCTTGGGTGAGGACCACCCTGTGGCGCCCGCTGCTTATGGTTAGAAATTGATGTCTGATAAACCAAGTGATTTCGAGATTTCTAAAGCCTGTTTGTTTTTCTGTACTTTTTTTTTCATTATTACTGCACTTTTTAAAGGGGTACACAGCTCAGCTGCTTTAAGGATGAACCGCTGAAGAGTTCTGCCCAGAAGGAAGACACAAAAGAAAATTTTAAAGTAGGCACAAGAATCTAGAGGTCACAGTAGCCGCAGGCCATTCTGCAAAGGGGCAAAATGTTACCATACTTAAAAAGCCCCTGAAGACATCAGTGGTTTTAGTTTTATAAAATAATTCACGTGGGTAGTGGTGTGCCTTTAATCGTAAGGGGAAAAAATTAAGCCAAGGGGCGGGGAGAGAGAAGAAATGGGCAAAGGGGTCAAATGGTACAGATTTCTAGTTATAAAATAAGTAAGTCGCCTGTGTAAGTAATGCGCAGGCACCGTGACCATCGTTAATAATACTACATTGCATATTTGAAAATTGCTAAAAGAATAGATCCTAAAGGTTCTCATGAGGAAAAAAAAAAGTTTTGTAAGGTGACAAATACTAACCAGACTTCTATTGTGGTGATCATTTTACAATGTACACAAACATCGAATCACCATGTTGCACCTCTGAAACTAATATGTCAATGATAACTTCTATTTAAACAAATTAAAACACCTAAGAAAAAACACAAATGTTAAACCAACCTTCAACATCTCCACTGCGAGGAAAAAACAAGACTTTTCATGATCAAGAAGATATGGCGTTGCCTCTAGAAAACGGGCATAAATAGAATGCTTTTATTGCCTGGGGCTGCTCGGTGCATGGGGGGTGGGGGGTACTGAAAGGTTCTTGACGTCATGCAAGACTGATAGAATGAAGCAGGATTCCAAATTGGCAAAATGTGGGTGCTTTTCCAGTTCTGCCATTTGGCCATCTGAGTCACTGTGCATCAGGGACCTGGTCCCGGAAACCTCAGTTTTTCACTGATCCAGAATTAGAGGCACGAACTTGCCCCACCTTCATTGAAATGTAAAGAAAAAAACCAGATGGGAAATTGCTATGCCAAGTACAAAGCACAAGGCTACTGTAAGGTACAGAATTATCCTGCTCACGGAGACATTGGGGTACTAATTAATACTTATGATATTGGCCTTTGAAAATATAAAAATAAAATATTTCCTATGCCCTTGAGACTCGCCTTTTAAATAGCTGCAGAGAGAGCAGTCCTAAGGAGCAAACTTGGCATTGACCAAACCGTTCTCCCAAGGAATCTTTCAAGGTAAATTTTTTACTCGTAATTTTTTTTTTAATTTTATTTTCTTGACCACAATAGAGCATCCGGTGATCTTTCAGCCGCTCCTGGTGAGCACAACTCAGTCTTCAGCAACACTGACATCTACGATGGCGATAATTTATCATCTCTGCAGTAGTTTAGTCCCAGATGGGCCATTTACTAATTTATTTCCATATGTAACTGGCAGAGAGATTAATCAGGCTTCCAACTTGGAAACCTGAATTGTGCTTTATTCCCTTAACAGGCTAACTCTGGACAAGAGGAAGTACACGTTTATACAGAAAGCCAAGAGTTCCTCTAAAAAGCCTGTCGACCTCAAACACAGGCCTTTAAACACGCACGCGTGTGCACACACACACATATTCACTCACTTACACAGCTTGTTTCTTATGTCAACTTGGAGGCCTGGCTCTTTCTTTAGATACTCCTGGGCCCTTCCCATAGGGGAAGATGGGAAGGCAGGCAGAAGTGAGCTCAGAGCCCTAATGCCGGCCAGCTCTAGCTGCAGCCACGTTCCCCGCCCCTCCCTGCGTGCCAGCTCAGGTCTCGTGTTTCTGAAACTGAAGAGATCTTTTAGCCACGGTGCTGCGCCCAGCTGGCCCAGCTCTGTGGTGCCCAGGCACTGGAAAGTATGTGCTTTCTTTTTTCCACTCTTTTTAAGGGGCTGAACTTGACCGAGTTCAGCTGCTGCTCTGTCCTCAGCGAGGCGATGGCTAATGGATGGTTAGCCCTGCTCCCAGGGCCCCTGATTTAAACTCGAGTCTACTTCTATTTTTAATTCTACCCCCATGATATCAGCCGTTAGCAAAGAGTGGGGAACGGGATTGTTGTCCGACAATGGTGTTTGCATAGAGAAAGCCAGCCAGGCCCAACACAAGGCAGAAAGCAGGAGCTGACTGGTGATGTCTTAAGTGAAACCCAAGGCCACGGCCAGGAAGGCTCCTTAGACAGGACCACGCACGTAGAGAGATTATTGTCTGGATCCATATGCCTGGGTCACTAACCAACCATGCGGTTTTGGAGAAGTCCCTCAACAGTTGAGACGTACAATTCTCTCCTCTGTGATATGAGGAGTTCAGCTCCCTAAGGTTCCTTCTGGCTGTAAAATCTTGTGATTCTATAAATATGAAAAAAGAAATCAGCCATTCACTTGGTTTCTGTTTAGATATTGCCAAACCACCAGGAGATTATTTAATGACGTAGATCTTTATAAAGTCTTAAGGATTCAATGAAACATGACAGCTTCCAGTATGTTCTAGGTACTGCAAAAGCTACCCAAGTCCATGAGTCATGGTCCTCTAATATGCTTACTTGTCAGTTAAGGACAGACACAACTAGTCTTAATATTGTGCATTTCGGTGCTATAAATGCAGAAAAGGACATTGTTAGGGGAACAGGAAGGATGGAGACATCGTCCCCCTGAGGGTAGAAGGGAGAGTTCTGTAAGGTTTTATGGAAGAACTGGAAAGATGGGAATAAAGGCATCTGGGCCGAGGCGGTGGCCACAGCAAAGGCCCAGAAACATCCCGGCATGGCCAGGACATGCTATGTGATACCCACAAGATGCTCCAAAAGAGAAGATCTAGAGAGAAAGTAATGAAGTTTGGGGGTGATGGTGGGCTGGTCTGGAGTAGATAGCCAAGAAAGAATTCCTGCAGACATCTTTGGTGCAATAAGGTGATTTTATTAAAGCACGGGCACAGGACCCGTGGCCAGGAAGAGCTGCACTGGGGTTGTGACAGGAAACTGATCATATATCCTCAGGTGGGGAGGGGGTCAGGGAAAGCAGAAGTCTCTAAGGAATTTTTGGAAGCAAGGTTTCCAGGACCTTGAGAGGTTAGGTGTTGTTAGAAAAATGCCATTTATTATGGTTCAGTAAAACCTCAGTCACGAGACCCTTCAGGTGAATATCGGTGGGCCATAAGCTTGGAATATGATTTCCGGTGTGTATCTTGGGGCAGTTGAGATAAAGGAAATTTCCAAAGGAATTTTTAAATGTTAAAGTAGACTGACAGGATCCTAGGGGGCCAGGATGATGTTGAGCCAAGGTTCCCTTTTGCCCCTAGGAAAGTGTCATCCTGGAGACAGCTGAGCTCCTGGAGGGAGGTGGCTGTGCCGGTTTCAAGGACTTGTCCAGGGGCTGCAGGCAGTAAGGGAATTTAAGTTTTCATTTGCCTTAGTTTCCCACATCACCACGGCAAGCACTTAAACCCCTTCCTTTGGTTCTTGGGTAGCCGGGAGTGTCCGAGGAACATCACACAGATTCCACCTGGGGGGTGGAGGGAAGGGGTGCTGTTAGCCTACATTTTGCCCCCATCTTGCCCCACCCTCCCTCATCAAAAGAGCCAAAGAGGGACTGATGGGGAAAGCCCTGGATGCCAGCCCGCAGATTGGCTTTTACCCCGTCACCAAGGACCTCCAGAAGGTCTGGGCAGTGGACGCTCCAAATGAGCTATGCGGCAGGAAGCTGATCCTGGCAATTCCATTACCATCTGAGATCGGTAATGGGATCGGTCTGTACCTTCATTTTTCTCTTATTCACTCCATGCTGCCACTATTTGGGAATCCCTCAAATTTATTTTTTTCCAAATCAATTTCCTGGCCCTTCAAATGGAAGCAATTGAGTTTCCTACAGGCACTGCCAGGATTTTACATTCGAATGACTGGTTTGGCCTAGGGCTTTGCATTCAGGTTCCTGTGTCTTTCCATTCTTACAAAAGAGTCCAAACAACACAGTATAGACTCACGGATTTGTTGTGGTTGTCGTTTGCCATTTTTTGCGCTACACCGGAAAATATTTTGGGATGATGAAACAAATACACAAACATCTCGATTGTTGGAAGCGCTTTCTCTATCTAGCACTCACAAAAACACCAAAGTTGAGTGAGTCATTCAAAGTAGTTCATTGACATGTTTTTGATTCCCAGTGTCAGAGCCCAAGGTTAATAAACCCAAAGGGCCCCTCAAGTGTCATAGTAGAAAATCATGTAAACCCTCATACCAATGGGATCTGGTTCCTCTGCCTGGGGGTGGGGGAGGGGTGCAAGCACAGGTCCTTTCGGCAGCTGTCACACAGGGAAGCTGCCCACCACCAGGGCGCTGAACACGGGATGGGCACTGCAGACCTGCCCTCCTGTCAGCCCCTAAAATGGGCTGGTGTCTCACAACTAAACAGAAATGAGGGTGGCTGTAAGCGGAGGGGCTTCTCCTCTCAGATAGGAGCCACCAAAAACCCCAATTCTCCAGAGAAGACACAAACTTCCTTTCCCATCTCTGGGTGGCTCAGACCACAGATGGACATAATGAGAGGCTTCTGTGTTCATTTCATTTGGGATCACCTCATTTAGAAAGGCAGATCGTATCTGTCCACTGGGGTGGTGAAGAGTCTAGGGTTCGAGTTCAAAATCTGTCCCAGCCCTCCACATGCCCAGGTGTTCTGGAAGCTCCAGGGTGCATAATGTGCCCCCCCCACCCCCCAATCCCTCCAGTAGGTGTTCTTTTAACACTTGATCAAATCAGTACTGGGAAGAACACCCAGGGTAGTCACTGTAGTTTCCCCTGCACATAAAAAACAGTCTCATCCACAGCAAAAGAGTTGCATGTCTCGTGCCACTTTTTGTAAAAGTCCACCGATGGTCAGAAAAATGAATCCTCCTCAAATGAATAGATTAGCTTAAATTACCATGCCGTTTACATTCTCTCCACTGATATAGGAATAATAAAACTATAAGGTAACTGTAGCTTAAACTGGATAATGGGCATAAATAAAAATATTTTGACATTAAAAACTCAGTATAAATTGAACTACAACAGACTTGAAAGCTCCTGCAATCATAATGTGCACATTGAAATCCATTAACCTAATACCTAGGCTGCTATTCAAAAGAAGAGGTCTAGCAGCACGTAAATAAATACATATTTGAACACTTCCCCTAAATTACCGTACAATCTGATTGCGAAGTCACACACTTACAAAGTCTGTCATCTTTATTTGGTTGGTCTCTAACCAACACGCAAGTCGTAGCAGGCTACCATGTGGCAGCATAATATAAACAGAACCAGTAAACGGTACCAAAAAGTAGCAGCAAATGTCAAAGACAAACCAGGGTCATCCCCGCGAGAAGAGAGATATTTACATAAGCATTCAGAAAAGACAATGGAGCCCCAAATTCCCTTTAACAGCACACCTAATCGACCTCTCTGCTCCTCACCTGATCATTTTTACATAAAAGCAATTTCCACAACGATACATGCAAAGACATTAGTTGCCATAAACTCAGCAGCAGTTAAAGATTCTGTTGCACGTTAGGTTTGCTTTAAGACTCAGCTATTTTTCAACCAAAGCTTTCATTCCTTACCCATCACTACCCCCCTCCAAAAAATTAGCTTCCCTGACAATATCCTTCTTAAATCTGTCATCTGCCAAGGCCATTTTCTTACCTTTGTAACTCACTCACATTTGTTTCATCTGATGATTTTTACCCAAGCAAGGACGACTGTTTGACTGAAATCTTGCAACTTTCAACTTTGCCCAGATTTTGCTGCCATGAGGAAGGGGAATGTTGAAACCCCGCACATTGCTCAGCTGAGCTAATATACATCTGAATCAGAGCTATATTTTAAATTCTTTTACACTTACTTAATATAGTGCGTGCTGCCTGTCCACTGATGCGATATCAGAAACCTGCAAGCTACTATTTCTGCAACTGTGTCACTGTAGATAGTCTGAAACATGTACGTAGCTGTTGCCATGGAAACAAACACAGCTAGGGTAGAGTGCCACGCTGTGTTAATTCCTTCACCCATGAATCCCAGGGGAATGCTAACATTCATCTTCTTTCTCCTTTAGTCTCACACTGCTTTAATATTTTTTAGCATTATCAAATGATGTACTAAATACATATGGTACACCTGAAAATACGGATGGCTGAAACGAGCTGTGTGCCAGCCTAGCCTGCTGGGTGGCGGCTTAAGGTGCCACAGCCAATGCAATGGATCCTCTCACTAACTTCTCCTGGGAGAGATTGACAACTTTGTTTCTTTCTTTTAAAACGGTGTGGGTGGGACGGAAAAGGTGACCGTCTCGTCTCCCCAAAGAAGAAGTTATCCGGGGATGGCACCAGAATAAAGATGCCATCAGCAATGTGCCTCATCAGGTCTGTGGAAGGCAGTGGAGGTCTTGCAAAGTTTCTGAAGTGGGTCCATGCTAAGAGTTGTTCTTCCTTCTAATCCACTGGCTTTAATTAGGCAAAAGCATAAACCCTCAATGAGGGCTTCATCTGTCCCTGCCTGGTCTTTGTTCCCGAGCCCATGGAAGAAGGTATTAGAATGAGTGAATAACTAACAAGATGGAAATCTGCCATCATTGAAGAAGAAATGTGATTTTCCTGGAATCTGAACATTCTGTTTTGCTTGGAGTTCAACTCGCTGCCCTCATCAATTGTGTAGACCAGTGCAGAAAAGTTAAATATTCTTTTATTACACCTACAAGGCAAAATGTATAGATATTGGCACATCGGGCCATCTTCCCATTATTCAAACGAGGACACCACTTTTAATGTTGAGGTTACTCATGGCAGTAGACAAAAAAGTAAGCTGTTCAAAATCTTAATTACATCCTATCCCTTGGGCTAGTTAATAATATTCAATCTAGATGAAAATGGCCACACTTTAGATTTGCATGCTGATGTGCTTCACTTGAATACAATTTTTGCATTAAACAATCAATCGTAGGCTTTAAAAGTGCAGATCCGTAACTCCAAACTGGCATTTTTTAAAGAAGCCACTACCAATAAAGAAACCAAATAACCACTTTATTTGTGGGAATTATGGCAAAATCTTCTTACAAGAAACAAGGAAAATTTTCCTATCATTTCCCCAAATTGAATCATTCTTGGCTACACACTATGATAATAATAATCAACTCCTCCCTAAGAGAAAGCAGAACAGAAAATAGATATATATACACACATTAGTGGTGAGAGAGATGTCACTTTAAATTTTTTTTTAACATTTGTTTATTTTTGAGAGCCAGAGAGACAGAGCGTGAGTAGGGGAGGGGCAGAGAGAGGGAGACACAAATCAGAACCAGGTTCCAGGCTCTGAGCTGTCATCACAGAGCCCGATGCAGGGCTGGAACTCACAAACTGCGAGATCATGACCTGGGCCGAAGTCGGCTGCTTAACTGACTGAGCTACCCAGGCACCACAGCTTGTCACTTCTGAAGAGCATCTCAAGATGATGTTAGGGTCAGTACAAAGCCTCACTTGTGAGTATGAGCAAGGCCAGTAGATTACCCTTTAGCTAGCTAATCATGACAAGTACTTACAAACTTAGGGAGAAAAGCCACAACAATAAAAACAGTTGTTTCCTGGGGCCCCTGGGTGGCTCAGCCCGTTAAGCATCTGACTTCAGCTCAGGTCATAATTTCATGGGCCATAAGTTCAAGCCCCGCATCAGGCTCTGTGTTTTGGATTCTGCCCCTCCCCCACTCACGCTCTGTCTGTGTCTCTCAAAAATGAATGTTAAAAAAAATTTTTAAAGCACAGCTGTTTCTTACATTTACTTTGCGCTTCTATATCTACATTTGTTGGGCTTTACCAAGCATTTCCACATAGGTCATCCCATTTGACTCTGACAGGATTACACTGTGAATGAGTTGGGCGACTGTCACCAATCTAGCCCCTCAATGAAGAGAACTGAGGTTCCCAAAGTCAGTGACTGGTCCAAGGTCACACATGAAGTGCCAGAATCCTATCTGCTATTACCTGACCTAATGGCCCTTCCACGTGCGGCACTGCCTTTGGGTGTGTTCCCAAATGCAGCTGGTTGTATAGGACTTAAATACCTGCAGTCACAATACTTACACAGACAGAAAGAAGGACGTCTTGGAAGAAAGAAACAAACAATTGGTCCTGCTTCTCTGGACCCATGCGCCACCCCAAGGAAGTAATAAGCCATTCCGGACTTACAGCCACCAGACAATGGAAAGTGGATTCCATCACGATTTATGCTATTCACAACCTCCTGCCCATATCACCCTGGATATCAAGAATTAACTGGATCTGGTCATGCTACGTATTTTGCAGAAAGAGAACTAACTTCTTAGAAGTGAATTTTTCCAGAACACTCAATTGTTCTAGTTTGGCCAGGGGGGTG
>NC_043708.1:13360903-13389739 GCF_006229205.1 Suricata suricatta | reverse complement strand
ATAGAGATCAAATACGACCAATGACTTAAATAAAAAGATGCTTGTTTATTTCCCAGCCTGAGACAGAACACAACCTGGTGGGACCAGGGAGGCTGGGATGTGGTGAGGCACCGGGAAGGCAGGGACCCAGAATTTTTCTACCTTGTGGCTCTGTTGTTTCCCACATTTGTATAGCAGCTCACCACCACCTGGTCCCTTCTCGGACAGAAGCAGAAGGAAAGAAAACACGAAGGGTTTGCTCCTTTGTTTTAAAGGCAAAACCCCAGAGCGCCTGGGTGGCTCAGTGGGGTAAGTGTCCAAACCTTGATCTCAGCTCAGGTCATGATCTCACCATCTGTGAGTTCGAGCCCCACATCGGGCTCTGCACTGTCAGCAAGGAGCCTGTTTGGGATTCTCGCTCACCCTCTCTCTCTGCCCCACCCCCTTCATGTTTGCGTGCACACTCTCTCTCAATATAAACCAGCATTTAAGAATAAAATAAAATAAATAAAATAAAATAAAGGCAACACCCAGATGGCATACCGGTCCCTGCCAGGTTTATCTGATCATCAGCCAGAACTTAGTCACTTAGCCATGGCTGACAGACAGAGCTCAGCTACGGTTCCGGGGTTCTGTTACATAAGGCAATGGCTACTAGGAGATAAGCAGCAGTGTTTTAAAAATGCTAAATGCATTTGTGGATATAAAGATTTATAATAAAAGTTTACAAACATGCATGGGAATGATAAGCTCCAGATCAAGACAGAGATTATGTGAGTCGCGGGGGGGCGGGGCCTGAGACCCGTGCGGTACCCGGGGACCTGCCCCTGTATCATCAACATTTTATTTTTTAAATATTTGAAGCAAATGGGACAGAATGTTCAGATCGGCCAAAGGTGCATAATGGATACATGGGTGTTTGTGAAGTTTATATGTTAGAAATAAATCTAAAACAATAGCTACAAAACTATGACATTTGGTATTACCTCTACAGCCCAACTGCAACTCAAATCACAATTAAATTATATTTTGCCAACTCTAAAATGCACATTTTTCTACATGTGACCTCTCTAAGATGAATGCATCGAATTCTACCAGGCAGCATTTTTCTTAGGGGCACATAAAATAATGTTTTATTTGACAGTAAATGTTAATTTAGATGTAAAGATACACAAAGCATAAAGCAGACTTCGTGGTGCATTTTACTACGTTCGACGGTGGGGGTGGGGGAGGTTTCCACAAGAGGGCATCTCAAAGCTTATGAAGCTATCAGAGCCCCGTCCCTGGGTTCTCTCTGTCGGGCGGTTTTCTGACTTCCAAGCTAACGTTCCTTCCAGTGAGAGTGCCTCTGGTTGAGGTCATGCAAAACACACGCATACAGACTAATTTTCTCTGCAACTGAGGAAAACAGAGCAGATAAAAGCCCTCCTTTATTAGTTCTAAAGTGCTTGAGAATCTTTTACCTGGGAAGTGACAAAAACAGAAAGGGCACCTGCAAATGAAACTCAACTCCAAATAGGAAGAAAACAGAGTCAGCTAACTCTGGAATCAAAATTTTGGACAGGCTGGGAAGACACGGCAGACACAGCTGTCTGAGATCAACCAAGGCTGCTCCATCCACCCAAACCGAAGTCCACGCTCCTGGTGGGCAGAGGTGATGGGAGAGAACCCCAGGGTCCTTCCTCCTTTGATGTCTGTTACATGCGTTGAAAGGCTGCCTCGTAGGAAATTAGCGAAGAATACATCAGCAATATCGCTCCTTCAATATTAGCAAGATGCAAAGGAAACAAAATGGGGGGAATCATACAGCTGGTTTATCAGAATGCAGAAAAATAAATCACCATTTATTTAAAAAAAAACATTTATGAAAGTTTTCTTCATTTCTCACATTCAGTTAGTATACAGTTGGCATTTTCAAAATTCAAACCTGATGTGGATTTGGAATTCAATGAAGCACATTGGAAGACATCTGAGTGAAAAAATAAAAGTTCTAGCCATATGCTACTGGTGCATGAATTTGAATATTTGAAAGGTAATCTAGAAATGCGAATGTTTCCAATTCTCCTTACCAACAACAGTAATTCATAGCAACCACACGTTTTATAGATGGAGCCACTTCACCATCTGAGAGACAATAGCGGGACAGACGGAGGCAGGGGCTGGGCTTCTGTCCCAGCCTGGCTAGTTACGAGTGTGCGATTTTCACAAGGTCACGGCCACTCTGAAGGTCTGCCTGGTCACTGCTCAGGGTGCCTTCCTGGGCATATTGACAAGTTAAGAAGTTCGGAAAATTTTCAAGTTTGGTTAACAATTGGATGAAAACCCGGAAGACCACTCAAGATGGCTGCTTCCCAAAGACAAATGCAAACAAACTCTAATATCAAGCCCACTGGATTTTCTCCTTACTCTGTTCTATTTCCCCACATGCCAGAAAGGAAATGACCCAGGAATTAAACCGGTAGCAAGGACTCTCCTTCTGGGTCTGACAGAGGAACTCTTGACTCACACCCTTCACTAGGAGAGCAGAAGCCCCCAGCCCCAGTTGGGAAGGCTCCCTGACTGTGCCCAGCTAGCCCTGTCCTCCTGTCCCTGGGCCAAGCCTCTAACTGGGTCACTCAGTCAGGGAGTATACCAGCCAAGAGGTCATGTGCATTGCTAATCCACTCGCTTGCACTTGGGAGATACGAACCCGCAGAAGACGGAAATCTATGGCATTATGCTCCCTTCCTTTCCAAGCCACGTGTCAAGAATCCATCCCATGTGTCTGCAATCCGGCTACGATGCCATGGAGTGGTCCAAGCACTGAATGCTGTGATTCCTATGAGCCTGGAGATTGGAAGTAGACGGGAAGACTTATGACAGAAGCGAGCTACCTTTTACCAACTTGTTGAGAAGCCGGGGGAACACAAGTGATAGCATTCTTCTGGAACTGTCCTGGCGATAATTCACAATGGCCTCATCCTTCAGTCTGCTCCAGTTTATGAAGACTGGTGCTCTTCCAAGGGGCATTACAGAGCGAGACAAAGAACTACAGTTCAGTGTGAGGACACTGTTGGAATGTCCATGACCACTTGGTCTAGCTGCCTGTGTCTCCACCCTGCTCCCCACCTCCCACCCCAATTCAAAGCCCCAGGTTTGGGGGAAATCTCTGAGGAGTGGCTTCATTATTACCTGGGAGAGATGGTTTTCTTGGTATAAACTTCTGGCAAGGTGACACAATCCTGGCTCGAAGGAACAATAGTTACCACGTCCCCAGTCCCAATGAGCCCATCTAGAGATCAGCACCCTGAGCTCTTGGATCCAATCCGCACTTATCTCAGGAGCTTCCAAACCAGACATGAACTTGACATGAAGCACTTTCTTCCTCAACAGGCCTTCATGTATCCTAGAAAGCAAGGATGATCTCCACCCTGGGCAGTGACACAGAACTGGAGACGGAAGAGCAAAGGTCTGGAAAACACACATGATCGGAGACTTAGCTCCCTCTGCAGTTTCTTCCAGGCTAGGTTGTGATGGGCTGACTTTATCTCTGCAGCCTAAACTTCATCAGAGACCTAACGTGACCAAGGGAGTTTCAGCGGTTGCTCTGAATGTTGTTGTGTTCACTTGCTTGCTTTAATCTGTAGGTTGCCTAAGATTATTCAGCTAATGAAACAGCATCCCTGAACCCACCTGCTTTAGGCAGCACGGACAGCAGCCGACTAAGTCATCAGTCAAGCGAGCCCAGAAGGCCATCTAACAGCACAATGGCAAGGATCTGAAAACACCCAACCCCAGCAAGCACTGGGCTGATCTGGAATCCCAAGGTGGTAAGGTAAGACGCAGGGCCACTGGAGCGATCGGGTTCCCCCACCAATGGAAAATGGCAGTGACAAATGAAGACTGCCTCCTACTACAGCCCTAAGCAGGCCAGGAAACACTTGAGAAACCTGAGAATTTGACCACATCCAGAAACCAAGGTTCAATAACAACTCCCCAGTTGAGCAAACGCTTTGCTGAAAAGGTCTCTATTTGGTTGCGAGCCATACATCAGCTTGCCTTAACTTTATTGTAAGGAGAAATCCAAAACCTATTCGGAAAGAGATCAACCCTAACTTTATTTAGGTCACACTGCTGACATACACAAATAATGGGAAGTGTGTGACTAATTCAGAAACAGCCAAGAAAGGTCAATGTCTAGTTTGTTTCTTAACCCACGCTAATCCGTGAGTAACATTAATAGGTCTTTGCCACTATCTGCTCATCAATGCTGCAGTCATTAAATGAACAGAAGTAGAGAGAGGATTTCACACTCATTAAAATTAAAAAAAAAAAAGTATGCTGGTACCTAGTGACTTAGGCCCGGAAATCACACATTTAAGAACAGCTCTCAAAAGCATTTATATAATGAAGCCTCAGTAACCTGCCTGTGAAGTAGAAATGATTAGAACCCCATTTTATCAATAAGCAGCCTGATATCCAGGCACGTGAAGTGATTTGCCCGAAGTTCCTCAGAAGTTAATAACAGCTGAGCCAAAATTAGATCGCTGAGACTCGAGGCTCCACACCCAGGCCCCACGGCCGGGTGCTATCTCCACGGCCCAGCCAGCTCCGTGCAAAACGATGCTCCTCTCAACACACGACACCTCCCCGTACCATGTACCACGTGCAAACAGCCTTCCTGCACCTGGAACCACGGGACCGAGAAGGGACCCGGCAAAGGATGATGGGAATTTGGTCTACAAATTAGCCAACGTGCCCGGGGCTCTGCTCAACGCAAGCGCCCTGCCGAAGCAGGGGGGGTGGGGGGGAGTGGTGGGTGCGGGCTTTGGACATTTGTATCCCCCTGCTGAAAGAAAAGAACATCTCTGCTGAAGGACATTCTAGAAATTCCGCAAAGCCCAGAGAACCAGCATTTTGCCACACCTCCCGCCCTACTCGGCCCCAGAGGGTGGTCCGATGAATGCGGGGAGTGGGTGCTGAGAGGGGCACACGCCTGGAACAGCACCTGGAAAAGCAGGAGCGGGGCTGGAGAGCAGCGAATGTCTGCTGTCTGCGTGGCTCTCAATTCCTCTTTCCACAGAGGGAGGAGCTCAGGCCGCTGGGCAGTGACGTAATCCACCCCGGGTCACCCAGATCCTTAGTGGACAGGCTTAATGCAGACTCCCCGGCTGCGGAGGCCCAAAGCCACAGACGACTCTAGACCAAACTCGAATGTGTCCATGATCACCGGCATCAGAAGCAGGGTCGGACTCAGGAGGTCCAGGGTGGACCCTGGGAATTTACATTTTTGACCAGCACCCAGGGGATGCCCACGCTGCTGGAGTAGCAGGATCCAGAACAGCACACATTCAGTGATCTTGTGATTTTAAACCTTTCCCCAGCTCCAAATGACGGGCTCTGCACTATCAATGGGCATCTGACAGCAACTCCCATTACCAGCAGCAATGACTCTGAGCTTATCTGCCACTTCCCTCTTTTCCCTCACTCTGTTCCACCCACCCAGGCCTATGGTGCTGCTCCTGGACCAGGCCAGGCCCCCTTCAGGACCTCACAGTTGCTGTGCCTTCTACCTGAGGAACTCATCCTCTACATATCTATTTGCCATTATCCTTCAGCCTTTTTTGGGAGGGAAGCCTGCCCTAGCCAATTGGTTTAAAACTTTTTTTAATGCTTGTTTATTTTTGAGAGAGAGAGAGAGAGAGAGAGAGAGAGAAAGAGAGAGAGACAGAGCGCACAAGCAGGGAAGGGACAGAGAGAGAGGGAGACACAGAATCCAAAGCAGGCTCCAGGCTCCGAGCTACAGCACAGAGACCGACGCGAGGCTTGAACTCACAGACAGGGAGATCATGGCCTGAGCTGAAGTCGGATGCTTAACCGACTGAGCCACCCAGGCGCTCCCGGGCCATCTAGTTTAAAGTCACAGCCCCCAACCCTGCTGCATGCTTCTCCCAAGCACTTATTACTCGGCAGGTGATATGTATCATTTATTTTGTTCATTGTCCTTTATCCACCAGCACGTTAGACCCAAAAAGGCCAGGCTTTTGTCTGTTTCGTTCACTGCCATATCTATTCCGGTGTGCGCCACATAATAGGCCCTTAAAAATTTGCAGAATGAGGAAAAAATTTAATTTTTAATTAAAACGTTAAAGTACCAACCACCATCCTCACAGACTTCAGTGATCACCTGCTTACATCTAATACGGTATCTTCCAATCTGAAAAAACTACTTCTTCAATATTTTAAAAAGATCCTATTGTTAGACTGTAGGAGGTATTTTTATCTTGTCAGGCAAGTACGGGCTTTGTGGAGAGAGGCATCCCCATGCTCCCCGGCTCTCATTCACCATTCAGCACGGATTCCTCCTCCTTCCCCCTCACGGGACCCACACAGACAAGAGGCAGATCAAAACTGGCAAGCAGACCTCCCCATGAGAGGGGCTTCCCGCTCCTACACGCCAACGGTGAGATCTGAGAGGTGCTGGAGAGCAGGACGGGGGTTTCTCCTGGCACACAAGATCGCCAGGAGGCCCAGAAAGCTAAGTGACTGGCGTGAGGGTTCACTGCCATTTGGTGGTAGGGCTGGGACCTGCCAACCCTCTGCCCACCTTTTCCTCTTCATACATGGAATCTGGGATCAGGTCTGCGAGTGGCTTCAGTTCCAAGACCCAGACCCAGGACAGGGATCCCGGAGAAGTCTTGGGACATCCGGAGAACCAGTGAAAGTCAGATCTTCCCAGGGGCCAGGCCTGCGTGTCTCCTGAAGGCCATCATCAGGCAGAGAGGGCCGTGTGTCCAGGGTGAGCCGAGGACCATGCTGCCGTCCTCCTCAGCACAGGCCTCCAGTCATCCAGGAGCCCAGTGTGGGGGTAAAGGTAGCTCCCCCTAAACACCCAGAGGATTCGCGGTCTTTGTCATGGTCACTTTCAGAACGACAAGACATTTTTGGAGCTTGGACGCTATAACTTTGAGGTCGTAGATTGAAATGAGTGACCAAGCTCACCACCTCCTGCCTCTTCCCAAAGGCTGTTTCACTCCTGTTCCATTCCGAATGTGCGTAGCTGGCCAGAGCAGGCCTGGCTACTCCCTGTTCATGTGCAGATCATCTCAGGGGGTGGGGCTCTCAGAAGAACTGCTCTGTTTAAAATTCACATTTTAGGGGCACCTGGGTGGCTCAGTTGGTTAAGCATCCGGCTTCAGCTCAGGTCATGATCTCACAGTTCGTGTCGGGCTCTGTGCTGACAGCTCAGAGCCTGGAGCCTGTCTTCAGATTCTGTGTCTCCCTCTCTCTCTGACTCTCCCCAGCTCGCACTCTCTCTCTGTCTCTCAAAAATAAATAAAAAACATTAAAAAATTAATAAAGTAAAATTCACATTATAACTCACCTTATCTCATAGTCCTGTTTGCCTGAAAGCCTAAAAGTTACCCCCAAAAGGTGCTGCACCTGAACTAACCCAGGCTCAATGAGGTTCTGCAGTCCTAACGGGGCAGATGTTCCAGAGACAATAAGGATAGCACATCGCTTTCTCAGAATGGCACACCCCTGTTCTCCGCCATCTGCCTACAGCGGGGAGCTAGCTCTTCTGTCTGCATCCCGCCAGAGCAGGGCAGGCAGCCATGGTGAGGGTGGGTAGCATGATCAGCTGCTCAGAACTCTAGGAGAGGATAGACGTTTCCTCTACCCTCTTAGGTTCTGTACCTGGGGCCTGTACACTAAACTGATGAGAGACGTACTAATGGGGAAAAAGCAAACAAATTTTATGGGATATTAATATTTTTATGTGGCACAGGGGGCTTCACAGAAAGAAGTAGGTGCCGCAAGTGTTTAGACCCTAGGGTTTAGATACCATTTTAACAAAGAGGGCTACACTGTGGAGATGTGACCAAGCAAAAGAGTAAGGGATTGGTGGGCAGTGACTACGAAATATGAAGGGCGACTCATGTGGGAGAGAGGTGAGATTTCTTTGCACAAACTCATCTGAGTGTCAACTCCCCACGTCCAGTGATCACGATCTCCTCCTTTCCTTGGTACAGGGAGGCAACTTTTCTCACAGGAGATTCATGCCCTTCTTTTAGGTAGAGACGGTGGGGGGGGGCGCAGAGAGTCCTTCCTGTCCCACCTGGTTCTTGAGTACCTTCAGCTCAAAATAACCAATATGCCAAAGTGGTAGCTTTGGGGAGAGCATGTTCTGATCCCCTTCGGTCTGTGAAGCAAGGGCTGCTGGGTGTCACGAGGACAGACCCTCACATGTCAGAAGCAGCAGGAGTGAAATCTAGGAAAGTGAGTAGTTACAGCTTCCCCTACCTCCCAAATGCAGCTTCCATGCTGTCTAACACTACCCTTCTGAGTTGGCGGATTTTATTATTATATATATTTTTTTTTTGAGAGAGAGAGCATGTGTGCCTGTGCACATGTGCACAAGCAGGGGAGGGGCAGAGGGAGAGAATCCCAAGCAGGCTCCAGGCTCAGCGTGGCGCCTGACGAGGGGCTGGATCGCACACATGAGATCATGTCCTGAGCCAAAATCAAGAGCAGGATGCTTCCCTGACTGAGCCACCCAGGTGCCCCTGTTTATTTTTTTATCTCAAACCATATCCACTGTTACCCCACCTATAACTATATCCTAGTCTGCCGTTCCCTCTTCTCTCCAGCTCCCTGTTGTACGCACACGCGCACACACACACACACACACACACACACACGCCCCATCCCCTCCACTTAGAGAAAAGTTGGTAGCATTTCCACATGAACCAGGAGGGAGGGGACATGGCTTTATCTTTGCTGCCTCCAGCTATTGAGGAAGGGACACTGGAGAACCAGTGATGACCCTGACCGTGGAAGACGCGCTAATAACCAGCCAAGCCAGCACAGAGGAGAAGATGCTAGAAAAAGAGAAAAACCATGAGTGAGGGGAGAAGAGGGTGAAGCCAGGAGAGAAGCTGTCCTCTCAGCTGGGTAACGGAGCCCTGCTCTCCCATCCCACAGGGCGACAGCTTCGGGAACAATGGAGCGACATCCTGCACCTCGCTGTGCTTTTCTGCTGCGGGTCTCACAGGGAGCTGGCTATTGTAAATGGATTTGCCCCTGGTCTCTGCATCAATCAGACTTGAGACCTTAACATCTGCCCTGGAAGCTGATGGCTGTCCTCACCTCCTCCCCGGGGCGAACCTCTGTGTAAATCACATGCCCAGGCAACAACAATGTTACCTCAATTAAGTGCAATTAAACAGCCAAGCGATGTTCCTTACCACGCCATCTTGGAGCTAGACCCTTAAACCTTGGGCATGGACATCATCTGCTGTGACTAAACTTACTGATAAAAAAAAAACCTGAGGCCCAAAGAGGTTGGTCAAGGTCACGGAAGCTGCTAAGAACAGAGCTTGCGCTGATTGTCAGGACAGCCCTCTTTCCACTACTCAACACTGCCTAGAACAACTACATTTAATTTTAGTTCATCACACATTCAGCTTGCGCTTTCGAGGAATTTTATAGTCCTCGCTCCATCTGTGCATTTTGCCATTCTCGTAGCTCCCCTCTCTTCGGGGCTTCCCGTGGATCTATCTGTTGCGCTCTCCGTAAGACGAGACAGGTCCACGAGTTAAATTCATCGTCATCTGTCGGTGGTTTCGACAGCAGAGAGATGCTGAAACAGTCACAGCTGAGTGTACTCCAGGTCAGTCTGAAAAGCCAGTTCCAGATCGACGATCCACTTTGGGTAAGGGCAGAAAAAGACTTCTTCCAAGATGTCCAGCCCCTAAGAATCAGGTCACCAATGTCAACCTACGGCACACACTGTCATTCAGGGAGGCATGAGGCTTTCCTTTTCAGAAGTGTTTCAGATACAGCGAAGACCATTTAGGTTGAAACCAACCAGTCAGAATGTATTCACATGCACATAACTGTTCAAATAACACATGTAATGAAAACTTAAAGGTTGGGTTCTGAGACTGCCCAGTCATGGATGCCAAGGGTGCCAACGCACAATAGGAGCCATCCTTGCGGCCCTTAGTACCTGAGGAGCACTTAAGAGGCCGTAACTGTGGTGGTGTGGTTGCCCCTGGGACCCGGGAGCAGATGTGCACATCTCTGTCACGGCATCGGTCAGAAGTTACCCCGCTGGAAATGGCTGCAGGTTCCCAAAATGCCATGAGGCATGAACAAAAAAACAGCATCCAAACTGTCCAAACTGAGCACCTGATAGGTATAGATTAATTGTTTATTTCAACCCCACGTTGTGCGGCTTGGGGAAGCAGAGTACACAGCATCATTGTCTGTGCAGCACCTAGCACAGAAGGGCATTTTATTTGTGTGCAGATACTATGCGCACAGAGATGGCTATCTGTGCAGATAAATGCTTCAGGGACTTTGAGCTTTAGGAAAATGGAATCTGGCTACAGTTTCTTCTCTCTCTGCTCTCTGTTGCTTTAATCTTTTATACCCTTACAGAGGCCAGATGGAAATGGATATTTCCACTCTCCTAAGGTGTAGAAGTAAATAAGCCAATGAAATTTCAAGGATGAACACACGCTTAGTATTCTACATGCAATAACTTGTCTCCCTGCTGTGACATACATCCTAGCTCCTATGACGAAAAGGCCACTGAGGACTCAGGAACATAGAACAATATTTAGTGATCTCCTACTGTATGTAAAGCTCTGTGCTAGGCACCACGCGTCAGGCTTCCAGGAGCCTTGTAAAGCAGACACCTTGCAGAAAAGACACTCTGGCCAGCATTCCCTGTTTCTAGTCTCAGCCCTGAACTGTTCACCTTGACCTGTCCCCAGACCCTGATCAGCTGTCCGTCCTCCACACTCTCCCTGACACTGACTATCACTTCACCTCCTGATTGTGCTGGCTCTGCAGGAGGAGTCACGTTTGACCACTACCAAGGCTTTCCTGAAACAGGACTACAGTCCCAGACTCTGCCTTCCTGCTCATGTGAGGACTAGGCCCTCCACCTAGCAGGCACCCAACCACCTAGGTTATCGTTCTCCACTTCCTGGGCAGGGCACAACTCTAACAAGGTGAAAGATTAAAGAGATGCATGTCATTTCCACGCCTTTGAGAAGTGTATGATCTCAGTAGGAGTGCAAGCGCACCATGTAAGTTGGCAGGTATCAAAGGAGTGGAACCCAGAAGGGTGGGGGGAAATGAAGACCAATCAGGGAACGTGCCATAAGGATATGACCTTATACAAGTAGATTTCAGACAGATGCAGGGAATTTCAGAGAGAAGAAAAGCATTGTTTGATTGATTCATTGATTCATTCAATGAACATGATTTCACATTTACCATGTGTCATAAGATACGGGCTTCTATAACTGACATCCGGGTATTATGCCAATGACAACTAGGCACACCACCCTGTATAACACAGAGACAACTGTGGAAGGAGATGGAAGAACTATTGTAGGAGCCTCTACTTTCTCTGCACACAGTCTCCTCCTTTCAACTAGCCTCCCAAGTCCCCAGATCAACAGGGATAAGTCTGGGTATTACACAAATGAGCCGACGATGACCCATGTTGGCTCCTAGGTTGTTTATTTCTTCACTACACTCAGACCTGTTAGCTCAAAAGTCTGCTGGCGCCAAGCTCAAGTCTTTACATATCCCATTGTTTTTGTTAATAGCCCAAACAAGCAGATTTTCAGCTACCTAAAGCCTGACTATTTTGTATACCTTACAAAACCACACCTAGCATCTGCTAGCCATTGACAAGAAAGAACCTTGTGGTCGTAAACCCCTAAGCCACTACTGCCCTTTGGGGCTTCCTGACACAGATGTCCCCAACAGGCTGCCGAACATCACCTAGCTACTTGTGAGACCCTCTCCAGCTATCCTCTCGCCTGGAATGACCCTCCTCTCTTCCTCTTCTATGGCGGTGGGTACCCTGAACCCTCCTGCTACACTCTCTGGACTCCTGTTCTCGGGGACACCGCTTCCTGCCTCCCCACGTAAACCTGCCTAAGTCCTGCCCAACAACTGTGTACCTACCGCTACTGTAGGCATGTCCTCTTCCTTGATCAGCCCCGAGGTCCTTCAAATGCGCTACACCAGGCTGCCATCTTCATAACCAAGTAACCTTGCTCCCTGGCCTAGACTGATTGGAGGAAGAGCACAAACCTGGCCCAAGCCTAGCCAATCAGATTATTTTTCTCAAGGAGGGAGACTTGGGATTCAGAAAATGGAAAATGGCAAGTCAGACACCCAGGTCTCTGTATAATATATTTTCCCCCATTCTAAGAAAACTAAGTTTGTTTGAAGGGGTCTCTGTGACTTATAACAAAACCTTATTAAATGATTCAAAAATACGGGGCGCCTGGGTGGCTCCGTTGGTTAAGCATCCAACTTCGGCTCAGGTCACGATCTCACAGTTTGTGTGCCGGAGCCCCATGCTGTGCTCTGTGCTGACAGCTCAGAGCCTGGAGCCTGCTTTGGATTCTGTGTCTCCCTCTCTCTCTGCCCCTCTCCAGCTCATGCTCTGTCTGTCTCTCTCAAAAATAAACATTAAAAAAAAAGTTTAAAAGAAGGTGGTCAGTTTTGGAATGGAGGACAAGGATGGCTCACAGAGCCTTAAAATAATAATAATAATAATAATAATAATAATAATAATAATAATAGTTATAATAATAGAAAGGCCCAGCATAGGGACAGATGACTTTCAATCACTGTCAATCAGGGAAGAGCTCATATAAGAAACATGAATTGGAAGGAGTTCTTCACACGTAGTCATTCACAGAGAGGTGAACAAGCATGGTAGGCCTGCTCAAGGAGATGGTAAAGACGGAGTGGGAAACTGAAGCCAGACAGCTCGGCTGAGCTCAAATGGGAATAGCTATGGATACTCAGCTGCAAGCCATAGGAAGCCAATATACGGGAAGCAAAACCATGTTCTTCTTTCCCCCAAAGTTTGAGGTGTCCGTGCAAATGCTGGAGCACAGTCCTAACCGTGCACCTGGGTTGACACACTTCCATTCCCTCTGCCTCCCTTACCTTCAGGAAAGCTAGAAAACTATGGAGAATGGGTGTGAGATTTGCAAGAGCAGCTGGCTTCCCGAAGTACTGACATATCACCGTCCATAAGTGAGGAGACAGCCATCTTAGGCAGCAGGGATCAGCTAAAGCGGTCTGAATGAGGCAGGAACTGTGAAGGTTTATTTTATTTAGGAAGTTCTGCTTGTCATGAGTCAGTGCCACATCAGGCTCTTAAACATGGAGAGAAACCCAATGTGTTACCAGCTTGAAGAACCGAAGGCAGAGTCCAGGACAAACAGAGCAGATATAAAGTGAGGGGTGAAATCCCATGAAGGGGAGAGTCTGAGAAAGGGAAGTGCCAAGTCTCATGTAAAAACTCTGCCTTGACCTGTAGCTACCCATGTGCGGGGAAGATTACAAGCAGACAAGCTAAGGCTAAACGGAATGTGAAGAGATTGGGTTACAATCTACCACAACAAAGACAAGGGTTGGAAGTAGAGTGAACTCAAGGTAACGGGCTAATGACACAAAGCAAGACAGATCAACATCTTTCAAGAATAACAGAATCCAGAGTCTCTACAATACATCATTCACAACCTCCAGGTTATAATCCGAAATGTCTAGACATGTCAAGAAACAAAATATAGCCCGTACTCAAGAGAAAAGTCAAAAGCAATCAAAAAGACTGACCTCAAGATGACCCAGATGTTAGAATTAACCGACAAGGATTTTAAAAGCCTATTAAAACCATGCTCATGATACCTCAGCACAAAAATCAATATGCATGAAAAGCAAAATGCACTCATGATGAACAAGAACCAAATGAAAATTTAAAATTGGAAATTTAAAAATCTCCTGAATGGGCTTGAGAGCAGAAGAGAATCTATGAACTCAAAGACAAAACAGACCTATTCAGTCTATGAAACAGAGAGAAATAAAGACTGGAAAAAATGAGAGCCTTGGGGACCTATTAGACTATCTATCCATGTTTAGCAATTAAAGTCTAAGAAGGAGAGGAGAGAACAGGGAGATAAAGAATGAGGCACAAAGATTATTTGAAGATACAATTTCCCAAATTTGGTTTAAGACACATTTTTGGTGGATGGGGAGATGGGTGAAATAGGTGAGAGATTAAAGAGCACACGGATCACAACGAGCACAGAGTACAGAATGGTCGAGTCGCGATACTGTCCACCTGAAACTAATATCCCACTGTATGTTAACTACACAGGAATTAAAATACAAAACTTAACTTTAAAAAAGGCATAAATTTCCATGTTTGAGAAGATCCAGGGGTGGGCACTTGGTGGCTAGGTCAGCTGAGTGTCCGACTTTGGCTCAGGTGCTGATCTCAGGGTTCAAGGGTTTGAGCCCCATCTTGGGCTCTGTGCTGGCAGCTCAGAGCCTTGAACCTGCTTCAGAATCTGTGTCTTCCTCTCTCTCTGCCCATCGCCCTCTCCCTCTCTCCCTCTCTCCTTCTCTCTCTCTCTCAAAAATGAATAAACATTTTTAAAAAACGTTTAAAAATAAAAGGGAAGATCCAAGGGTGCCTGGGTGGCTCAGTTGGTTGAGCATCTGACTTCAGCTCAGGTATGATCTCACAGTTCATGGGTTCGAGGCCCACATCGGGCTCGGTGCTGACAGCTTAGAGCCTGGAGCCTGATTTGGATTCTGTGTCTCCCTCTCTTTCTCTGCCCTTACCCCCCGTTCTTAAAAATAAATAAACATTAAAAAATAAAAAGAAGACCCATAAACACAAAGCAAGATACATACAAAGAAAGCCATGGATAGAATCATAGTCAGACTTTTGGTGGGGGAAAGGGATTAAAAATATAACCAACCAGAAACAAAACATGGTGGATGTACTCAGAAGGGGCAGAAAACCCATTAGGGACAGAAGACCAAAGATAAAGATGACAACAGATTTCTCATCAGAAACAACACCAAGTCGCAAGGACAATGGAACCACATCTTTAAAGTACTGAATGAGGGGTGCCTGGGTGGCTGAGTCGGTCAGGTGTCCAGCTTTGGCTCATGTCATGATCTTAATGGATAATGGGTTCAAGCCCCGTGTCAGGCTCTATGCTGAACGCTTGCTCAGTGCCGGGAGGCTGCTTCAGATTCTGTGTCACCTTCTCTCTCTGCCCCTCCCCACTCATGCTCTGTCTCACTCTATCTCTCAAAAATAAATAAATGTAAAAAAGAAAAGTTAAGTACTGAATGAAAAAAAACTATCAAATTAGAATTTTATATTCAATGAAAATAGCTTTTAAAAGCAAAGTAAAATAAATACTTTTCCAGACATACAAAAACTAAAGGAATTCACTGCCAGGCCACCAGCACTAGAAGTATTAAAGGAAGTCATTTAGGCAGAGAGAAAGTTATACAACATGGAACTCTGGATATAAACAAAAGAATAAAAAGCACCAGAAATGATAACTATGGAGATTAATATAAAAGACCTGTTTCTTATTATTTAAATCTCTTTAAAAGGCAATTGATTTTTAAAACAAAAATACCAACAAGGAATTGTGGACTTTTATAACAAACATAGAAGTAATAAAGCATATAGGAAAAAAATAGTACAAAGGCCAGGAGTAAAGAAATAGCAATGTATTCTTTTAAGATTCTTACACTATACATTAATAGTATGATATAGCTTTAAGGTTGACTATCATAAAGATGTATACTACAAATGCTAAAGTAACTACTACAATAATACAAAAAGAGGGGGTGCCTGGCGGCTCAATCTGTAGAGGATGTCACCCTTGATCCTTGGTTGTGAGTTCGAGCCCAACACTCGATGTAGAGAACACATAAAAATAAAATCTTAAAAAAAATAAAAAATAAAATACATAGGTATAGGTATTAGGTAGATAAAAGAGAATCAAAAAAGAATCACCAATCCAAAGGAAGGCAGAAAAGAAGAAAAAGTAATAAAGAGCAGATTGGACAAACATAAAACAAGTAACTAAGTGACTGATTTAAACACAACCTGATCAATAATTATATGTAATTAGCTTAAGTATATCATTAAAAAAATTTTTTTTATGTCTTTTATTTATTTTTGAGAGACAGAGAGAGACAGCGCGAGCAGGGGAGGGTCAGAGAGAGAGGGAGACACAGAATCCGAAGCAGGCTCCAGGCTCTGAGCTAGCTGTCAGCACAGAGCCCAACACGGGGCTCGAACCCACGAACTGTGAGATCATGACCCTGAGCCGAAGCCGGCCGCTTAACCGACTGAGCCACCCAGGCGCCCCAAGTATATCATTTAAAAGAGAGAGATTGTCAAATGAGAATGAAACGTAAAATCTGCTGACAAGAAACCCACTTTAAATATAAAGTCACAAATACAAATAAATATGCTAGACTAATGTTAATCTAAAGACAGTTAGGATGGCTTTATTAATTGCAGACAAAGTTGATTTCAAGTCATAGAATATTTCCAAGGTAAAGGAAATAATTTCATAATGACAGAAGGATCAGGAGGACATAACAACCCTAACATTTAGAACCTAATAACAGAACTTTAAGATACACGAGGAGGGGGTGCCTGGGTGGCTCAGTCGGTTAGGCTACTGACTCTTGATTCCACATACAGCGTGGAGCCTGTTTAGGATTCTCTCAATCTCTCTCTCTCTCTGCCTTTCCCCCAATTCACATGCATGCATGATCTCTCTCTCTCAATCAATCAATCAATAAAACATGAAGAAAAGTGATAGCACTGCAAGGATAAATAGACAAATCCACAATCACAGGTCTCAGCAACCTTCTTTAAAAACTGATAGAACAGATCGACAGAAAATCAGTAAAGATAGGAGACTTGAGGGGTGCCTGGGTGGCTCAGTCAGTTAAGCATCAGGCTTCGGCTCAGGTCACGATCTCATGGTTCGTGGGTTCGAGCCCCGCATCGGGCTCTGTGCTGACAGCTCAGAGCCTGGAGCCTGCTTCAGATTCTGTGTCTCCCTCACTCTCTGACCCTCCCCCGCTCTCACTGTCTCAGTCTCTCAAAAATAAATTTAAAAAAAAAAGGAGACTTGAACAATACTATCAACAAAATTGATGTGATGTCAAGAACACTACACCCAACAACAGAATACTGCCCATGCAAGTGCACACAAAACAGTTACCAAGATAGATCACATTCTGGGCCATAAAGCATATCAATAAATGTAAAAGGATTCAAGTTATACAAATGCATTCTCTGACCATCGTGGAATTAAATTAGAAATCAATAACAGAATGCTATTTGTTAAATTCCCAAGTAATTGAAAAACAAAAGTAAATAACATATCTCTAAATAATCCATGAGTCAAAGAAGGGATCAAAAGGAAAATGAGAAAGAGTTTTGAACCGAATGAAAGTGAAAACAACGTATTACAAGTTGGAGGCCACTGGTAAAGCAGAGTAAGAGGAAAATTAAAACACTAAATGCCTATATGAAACAAAAAGAAAGGCCCCAAATCAATAATTTCAGTGTCTTCTACCTTAAGAAACTAGAAAAAGAAGAGCACATGAAACCCAAAGCAAACAGAAGAAAAGATATAATAAGAGAAGAAAATCAGTTGAATAGAAAACAAACAAAAAATAGGAAAAGTTCAATGAAACCAAAAGCTAGTTCTTTCAGAAGTTCAATAGAACTGATAAATATCGAGGCACCTGGGAAGCTCAGTCGGTTAAGCATCTGACTGTGACTTCAGCTCAGGTCATGATCTCACGGTGAGTTTGAGCCCCACATTGGGCTCTCTGCTGTCAGTGCAGAGCCTGTTTCAGATCCTGTTCCCCACTGTCTCTGCCCCTGCCCGACTCATGCAATGTGCGCGCGCTCTCTCTCAGAAATAAATAAACATTAAGAACTGATAAATCTCTCATCTGTATTATAAGGAAACAAGAAGGAAAAAATACAAATTACCAATATTAGGAATAAGAAAGGTGATGTTACTACAGTCTATAGATATTAAAAGTATAATAAGTGGACATTGTGCACATTTTCATGCCAATACATTCAATAATTTAGTTGACAAATTTCCTGAAAGACACAAATTAGCAAAGATCAATGAAAATGAAACAGATAATCTGAATAAACCCACATCTATTAGTAAAATTGAACCTGAGGCTTAAAAATCTCCCTTCAAAGACTCTAAGCCCAGAAAGTTAAAGTGGTGAATTCTACCAGACATTTAAAATAAAAATTATACCGTACACAAACACTTAAGAAATTGAAGAAGAGAGAATGCCTCCTAATTTATTCTATGAGATCAGAATCATTAGAGTACCAAGTCCAGACAAAGATATACAATGAAAGAAAACTAAAGACCAGTATCTTTCAGGAATATACATGCAAAAATTCTTAACAAAAATAAAAGTTTGGGGCGCCGGGGTGACTCACTCAGTTAAATGCCTTACTCTTGATTTCAGCTCAGGTCATGGTCTCACTGAGGCCCCTGAGGCCGTTCAGGGCTGACTGCACAGAGTCTGCTTAAGATTCTCTCTCTCTCTCTCTCTCTCTCTCTCTCTCTCTCTCTCTCTTTCCCTCCCTCCCTCCCTCCCTCCCTCCCTCCCTTCCCCCTGCAGCTTGTGTTCTCTTTCTCTCTCTCTCAAAATAAGTAAACTTAAAGTTTAATAAATCTAACAATAAATGTAAATGGTAACACAGACCAAGTGGAATTTATTCTAAGACTGCAAGGTTGATTTAACATTAGAAAAGTCAATTAATATAATTCACCACATTAACAACTAAAAATGAAAAGTCATATGATCATCTCAGGAAATACAGGAACAACTAAAAATGAAGTCACCTGATCATCTCGGTAAACGCAGAAAAAGCATTTGATAAAATCCAGTATCTCTTCTTGGTAAATGTATCAGCAAACAAGGAACTTCCTCAGCTTAATAATAAGTATTTATAATAAAGAGGGGGGAAAAAACCCCGAAATCCATAGCTACTATGATACTTAAAAGTAAGACTAAATGCTTTTCTCCTAAGATCAGAAATAAGGCAAAATTTTCTCTCACCACTTCTACTTAACACTGTATTGGAAGTCTAACCAGAACCATAAGGCAAGAAAAAGAAGTAAAAGGTAATCAGATTGGAAAGGAAGAAGCAAAAATTGTATTTCTATAATATGAATATCTTTGATGAAAATCCCAATCTACAAAAAAAATCCTAGAATAAGCAAGTTCAGCAAGATAGCATGATACACTACCAATAAACAAAAAGCAGTTGTATTTCTCTTGGCAAACGATCAGAAATTGAAATTTAAAAATAGAGTTTACAATAACATTATAAATACTGAGGGACAAATTTGACAAAAGTGGTATAAGACGTGTGTGCTAAGAACTACAAAGCATTACTGAGAGAAATTAAAGACCTCAATAAATAGACACATAGACCATGTTCATGAATTGGAAGACTCAGTATCATTAAGATGTAAATTCTCTTTAACTGATCTAACGGATTCAACATCAGGCTTTTAGTAGCAGTTACCAAGCTAGTCAGGAATTCATGTGTAAGCACAAAGGGACCAGAAGAGGCAAAACAATAGCCAAATAAGACAAATTTGGAGGAATTTCACTAAATAAACCTAAGACTTATTATAAAGCTATAACAATCAAAACAGTGTGGTATTAACATCAAGATAGACAAATAGATCAATAGAACAAAATAGAGAGTCTGGAAATAGATTTACTCACACATATTTGGTCAATTAATTTTATACCAAGGTATACAAGTAATTTTGTAGAGAAACAAGTACGTTTCAACAAATGGTTCTGGAACCATTTGAAATCAATATATTTAAAAACTGAACTTTAATACATACAAAAATTAATTCAATATGAACCACAGATCTAAATGTAACATCTAAATGTAACATTAAACAGCTTTTAGAGAAAAACAAAAGAGATAATCATGTCAGGCAAATACCTCTCAGATATAACACCAAAAATGCAATCCATAAAAAAACAACTGATAAATTGGACTTGAAAATTAAAAATGTCTGTTCTTCCAAAGACTTGGCCAAAAGATGAAAATACAAGTCAGAGACCATGATAAAATATTTGCATATACAGATCTGACAAAGAATTTACCTCTAAAATATATATTTTTTTAAAGTCTCAAACTCAATAATTAGTAAATAACCAACCCAACAATATAGTGGGCAAAAGACTTCAACAGATATTTCACTAAAGAAGATATATTTGTGGTAAATCAGAACATAAGAAGATGCTCAAGAACATGAATCAGGAGGGAAATGCAAGTGAACTCTATAATGAGATACTACCACTGCATACGTAGGAGTGACTAAAAAAGTGTTAGCAAAGATGTGAAGCCACTGGAATTCTCCTATTACGGGTGAGAACATAGAATAGTACAAATAAGGGGCACCTGGGGGGCTCAGTCAGTTAAGCGTCCAGCTTCGGCTCAGGTCATAATCTCATGGTTCGTGGGTTCAAGCCCCGCGTCGGGCTCTGTGCTGACAGCTAGCTCAGAGTCTGGAGCCTGCTTCAGATTCTGTATCTCCCTCTCTCTCTGACCCTCTCCTTCTTGCACTGTCTCTCTCTGTCTCTCAAAAACAAATAAAACATTAAAATAAAAAAGTTTTTTTTTTAAAAGAATGGTACAAATAATTTGGGAAACATTCTCACAGCGTCTTAAAGATTACACATTCCAATCTTGGGCGTCTACCCAAGAGAAATGAAAGCATCTGACCATACATGTATTTGTACACAAATGTTCACAGCAGCTTTCTTTCTGATAGCCATTGACTGGAAACAACTCAGATGTCTACAGGTGAATGGGAAAGAAGTTGCAATATATCCATTCAATGGAATACTACTCAGCAATAAAGAGGATTGAAGGGTGAATACATACTATATGCATGTGCATATCTTACATACATGGATGAATCTTAAAATCATTATATGCTGAATGAAAGAAGCTAGACATGTTCCCTCCAAAAGTACATTTTATATGACTGCAATTACAGATAATTCTAGGCCGTGCAAAGTAATCTGTACTGACAGAGGGCAGATTAGAGGTCGCTGGCCTACTTGGTGGAGGGTGGGGAGGGATGAAAGGAGAGATTACAAAGAAGGAGAAGCTTTTGCAGGTGACAGGAATCTTCATTATCATGATGGTCAGGACGGATTCACAGGTGTATACATACGTCAAAACTTAGCAAACTGCACACTGACTATGTGCAACATATTTCTTTCGAGTATGCCTCAATAATGGTATTTTTAAAAAAGATTACCTTACATTTTAAGGCACGCTTCTCAAAGTCTCCCACTAAAGAATCCGTATAGATAAAAGGAATAAAATGCTGGGGTCCGGGGATACAACCCACACAGCAGCCAGCCATAAAACCCCAATGTCTTTACGGCTCCCTCTCGATCCTAGACACCTGCACACATGTCACTTCCTAGTTCGTAAACGGTCTGTTTATTTTAATATAAGCATTATGTTTGGGGTCACCTGGGGGGCTCAGTCAGTTAAGCACCCAACTCCGGCTCAGGTCATGATCTCACGGTTCATGGGCTCAAGCCCCACGTCAGGCTTTGCGCTGACAGCTCAGAGCCTGGAGCCTGCTTCGGATTCCGTGCCTCCCTGTCTCTCCACCTCTCTCCCATTCATGTTCTGTCTCTCTGTCTCTCAAAAATAAATATTTAAAAAATTAGACAACACAAAACCAAAAACGTAATGCTTAATATGAGTTACTAGTTAGATTGTACGGCACTTCCCACCACAAACCTTCAGGTTAAACAGAGAGCGCAGGAAGGCACATCCCGTTTTCTTTGTGGCTTTGCTTGCTGCCTAGAGGAATACAAAAGATTTTTATATAATTGTGATGTCTAGATGCTTATATTGTCTTTCCATACTGCTGCTCTCTGACCTTAGTCCTCTTCTCACTTATCATTACTGGAAAACTGGGGCAAAAAATACATTTGCAAGTATCAGATACTACTTTCCTCTTTTAAGGAAGTAACACCTAAAAATTCCAAATGTTTGTCGATTAATCAATTTAAAAGAGAAAAAAAAAAGGGCGCCTGGGTGGCTCAGTGGGTTAAGCACCCGACTACGGCTCAGGTCATGGTCTCACGGTTCATGGGTTCGAGTCCCGCGCCAGGCTCTGTGCTGACAGCTCAGAGCCCGGAGCCTGCTTAAGATTCTGTGTCTCCCTCTCTCTCTGCCCTTTCCCTGCTCACGCTCTGTTTCTCTGTTTTTCAAAAATAAATACACGTTAGGGGCGTCTGGGCGGCTCAGTCAGTTAAGCATCTGACTTTGGCTCAGGTCATGATCTCACGGTTTGTGGGTTCGAGCCCTGTGTCAGGCTCTGTGCTGACAGCTCAGAGCCTGGAGCCTGTCTTCGGATTCTGTGTCTCCCTCTCTCTCTCTGACCCTCCCCTGTTCATACTGTCTCTCTCTCTCTCTCTCAAGAATAAATAAAAACATTTTTAAAAATTGGAAAAAAAAACCATTATAGACTCTTAACCAGGAAGGGAGCTCTTTTGGTTCTGAAAATTCTAAGTATTCTAGATATCCCGGAAAACCTTTTTTTGTAGCTGTTTACTTTCCTTAGACAATGTCTCAGGACTATACTTGTAACTTCAGGTTTTACTATATAGTCTCGTGACCGTTGAGAAAGGTGGAGAAGGGGGGCACCTGGGCGGCTCAGTCAGCGGAGCGTGGGCTCTTGATCTCAGTGTCATGTGTTTGAGCCCCAGGTTGGGTGTAGAGATTACTTAAAAATAAATTTTAAAAAATCTTAAAAGAAGGAAGGAAGGAAGCTGGAGTAGAACTTGCGTGGACTGGCCCCAAACAAATCTCCCAGATCTCCAGCCTCATCTGTCTACTCCAATCTCTTGAGTATTCCTAAAATTTGTTGGCAAAATACACTTCTGCTTTTTTAGGATAAGCAATTTGTAATATTATGATGCTTTTTAGGTAAGGGGTTTTAAATAAATACAACTGTCATTTTCTCTAGAATCAAAGGAAGAGTTAAAAATTATTTTCTGGAATGGTACAGAATTGCACCATACTCAGGTTGACCTCCGCTTGCCAGAGAAGACGCAGTGAGAAATTACTAAGTACGAAAGAGGTCTAATTTCTTTAGGACTTTCTCTTTCCCCTCGCCTCCGCGCTTATGAAATCTCAATACGATCATCAGAGCATTTTACAGCGTTGCAAGTACCTGGAAAGTTACTCAATGCAGGGCTTCTCAAATGCAGGACCTTGTTAAAAATGCAGATTCTGACTCAGTCGGGAGGTCTGAGCTGTCACCTAAGATTCTGTGTTTCTGACAAGATCCCGGTACAATCCATGTTGCTGGTTCCAGACAACTCTCAGCAAGGCTTACATAGCAGTGGTTCTCAAAGTGGGGTTCCTGGACCAACAGCATCAGCGCAATATCACCTGCCACGTGGGGAGAAATGCTAGTTCCCAGGCCCCCCTCACACCTCCCAGATCAGAAATTCTGGGGCTGGAGCCCAGCAGTTGTGTGTTAAGAAGCCTTTCAGGAGACTGATGTTCAAGAACCCCGGGCTTAGAGAATGAGGCACAACTGGCTATAGTGGGTGAAAATCAGTGAAATTTCAAAAGGTCTGCAGTTCTGAGAGAAAGCCATGGAAACTTCAAGAAGACGCCTAGTTATAGAGAACTATTTTAAACCAGAATGTGTTTAAGCCTTCCAAGAGACATCATCGGTTCTAATTTTTTTAAAAAAAGAAAGAAAATACCCTGTTAAATATGCAAACACAAAAGCTTTCTGTTGACAAGGTACAATATCTACCTACCACCAATATAATCATCGGTTCCGTTTTCACATGTTTATAATCAACATGTCACAACTATGTATTTTTTTAAAACCCTCTTCCCTTTCCAAACTCCATGATTCAAATTAGAACACACAAAGCTACAGCTATTCTTAAACTTTACAAACCTAAATAACGTGGAAGAACATTAGGAAGCGATCAGGAAAAGACAACACAGCCACTGATTTAGAGCGGCAAAACACAAGTCTATCAGTTGGGCAAAACACATATAATATATCATTATAATATAATTATAATCTTATTTATAGCAAGGTTGGCAGGCTGATTGTACCCCACCATTTCCACGGATAACCCAATGGGGATGACGTAAACCAGATGATTATTTTGAATACTTCTGGTGCTTACCTATAGAATTTTTTTTTTTAGATCACTGTTGTAGGCACCAGATAAAAGAGACCTTGCTATGCATGTGTTTAACAAAGACTAGATTGAATCACAGAGAAATATGGGAGGCTGACCTGCCAGAAATCAATATAAATGGGGGGGAGGGGAAGTTAACGGAAAAAACCCCTAAATTTTTATACTGAGGCTCCCCTTAAAGTCATATAGGGAATGGAAAGTATATAAAAATTAATATCTACAAAAAGGGCCATCCAGAACCTAAACAAGCATTGATCACATCAAGGTGCTTGGGGCCACATGAACTTGAAGACACACAATTATTCTCATGTTTGTGCTTCATTTATCTGTGGCTTGGACGGCAGCCACACAACACCAGTCTTCAAGGGCCATGATTTATTCTCTTCCAACACCTCTAAGAAAAGCATTCACCCCAGCACAGAGCTGCTCTGGACCGCCACACCTCGCAAAGTGTGACCTGGGACTCATCGTCATTAGCATCCCCTGGAAATGCCCTTTGTGGGAAATGCGGTCCCTCCCTGGACCTGTCGAACAAGAATCTATTTTAACAGCATCTCCAGATTTGTGGGCTCCTTTTGGTCTCTTAGATCCGCTTGGATACCCTCTACCCCACCTTGTGACTTCCCACCTTTCTTTCCATTTGGTGTTGAAGTCAAGATTCCCATTCTTGGGGCGCCTGGGTGGCTTAGTCAGCTGAGCATCCCAAATTCGGCTTGGACCCTGATTTCACGGTTTGTGGGTTCGAGCCCCGCATCAGTCTACGTGCTGACAGCTCCAAGCCTGGAGCCCGCTTCAGATTCTGTGTCTTCCTCCCTTTCTGCCTCACCGTCTGCTCGCCCGCAGTGTGTATGTCTCTCTCAAAAATAAATAAACATTAAAAAAAAATTTAAAGACTCCCATTCTCAATCATGCCATGCTAATATATTGGCTTGGGAGGGAGCTGCCCATAGGGAAGTAAATGTCCTTTATCAAAGTGTATCTTATTTTGGAGGGGAAGACAGATGAGATAGTATTACTCTGATTTTAGAAAATCAGTCTCATAAAAGTTAAGTGAATTATGTAAGGTCAAAGCTTATCATTAGCAAAGTACTAACTAAAAACTATGTTTCTTCTTATTTATGTTACACCATATTGGCTGGCAGTCCCTAGAAGCCCCAAAAAGGAAAGAAAAGCTCCCATTTGAGTGGTTCTGATCCTCTAACCTATAATCAAGAACATAGTTCTACTTCTTTCTTTTTCTTTCTTCTTCTTCTTTTTTTTTTTAACAGCAGCAAATGAGGGTCAAGACTCAATTCCCCAGGATCCCTTGGTCAACAATACCTCACCCATCTCCCCATTAAAGAACTTGGAACTTTGCCTGAATTTGGATATACTCATTTTCTTTTCTCTTTTCTTCCTGCTATGAAGTTCAGAGAGAACATACTTAACGTTTTCTCTGTGATGGAAAAAAATCTCAGGGCTCATTTTTCAAAAGAACACTGGAATTCTACTTTTTAGCCCTTAAAGAGAGGAATCTATCAAACTGAAGACAGTCAAGTGCTCTCTGAGTCTGGCTTTGAAGGTTTCTGCTCCCACACTCAGGAATCAGGCTCCCAAACCTAAGTTCCCGGCAAACTGCCCCGGCTTCAAAGAACGCAAGAAAATTTGTCATCATCTAGGCCAGTGGGCCTCAAACTTTGCTGTACATGAGTCTTTAGGGAGCTTCGAAACTTCCCTGTGCCCAGGCCACAGCCGAGAGCAATTAAATCAGAATCTCTAGGTGTGACACCAGGTATCACATTTTTTTTTTAACTTCCCTGGAGGCGGTGGGGGCGGGGGCGGCGCCAGGGAGTTCCGGAGCACATCCAAGTCTGAGAACCAGTGAGCTGGGCAGGGACGCCCACCAAACCTCACACCGACGCCATGAGGTCAGTCCTATCTGGACTCCACACATCTTCAATTACTCCATCGTTCCCACATGCCAGGCGCCGGGATCTCAGCGGACACACTTTCACTCACATTCCAGAAGCTGCTCTTCTGAAACAGCTGTTTCAGTTGGGGTGTGTGTGTGTGTGTGTGTGTGTGTGTGTATTTTTGCAATGAGCTTCCATTTAATAAAGAAATTCTCTCATTCCCTTAATATTCCTGGCCATTAAAGCATAACCTACAAGCAGCAGATGAATTATACATAAGTGGGGAGTAGAAAAGACAGCTGTTCTATCTCAATGGAGGCTTTTCTCTTTCTGAGCCCATTTTCTACTCCGCCATGACACGCCTAATGTTTTAAGTAAGCACAGCTTTGCTTTGCTTTCGTCATCATCGCCGTCTTCTCTTTTAGCTGAGGCGAAATTTCGGCTGAAAATCTACTCTAAAAGATCTTCAAGGAACGGTCCCAATAAGAACACGGCAGTATTTATTTTTTATGAACAGCTAAAGGCTGATCACAGCATCCCTCCCAACCCACAAAATGTGTAACCCTGGCATTTTTCAGGGCTTTTTTTTTTTTGGCACGCTGAACACAGGTCAAGACATGGAACATTTTATTTTACTTATTCTTCTTGAACCTCCTGAGTCCTCAAGCAGCAATCCTTAAAGGCGTTCATTCATGGTTAAGCAGAGAATGCGGCCCCTTTTCACCCAGCAGTGACTTACTACGGAGAAAACAGAGCGAATAAACTTTTTACCAAAGAGGTGCTATTCACTCGTCCTTGGATTGCATTTGCCGGTGTGTGAACTTGGGGGAGTATTTTCCAGGCTGTCTTTTCAACGAGCCGAGCTTGCTGACTTTACCAAGCCTGCTGCCTTACCTTGGTCTGTTCAGTTCGGAGGCAACTCCTGGACAAGCCTACCCCGGCCAAGGTCTTTACTTGGCTCACTCCATCCTCTTCAATTTCACTTTTACCTACTCATAATATGAATCTTCCAACGAACTCCCCAAAAGAGGGAGTCAGAGGCATGATTGATTTTCTGTTAACACTGGAAGGAAGATTTATGTCCATGCCCACAGAAACACATATTGTTTGTAACACCCAGTTAGTACAAAAGAATTAAAGTCCCATATACTACTCCTCGAATTTGGTTCTATTTAGTGATAAAAGACCACACGATTAAAGACAAAGATTCAAGAGTTGTAAATAATGGCGCATTCGGTTGGCGTTGATCTTGAGTCTTTCCAAGACATCGATTCTTTGCTAAGGTCGCCGGAGGCAAAAATACAGCCACCAGAGAAGATGTTTCAGGTGAGAAAAGGGGATGTTAGTCTTGCCAGTCCCGGAACACAGTACGTAGTAGCTAAAGGCCATCGGGCTCCAGAATGCGGCAGACTTGAGTTCAAATCCTGACTGTACCTCTTGTGTTCGCTGTGGGGGTCTCTGGGTCAGGCATTCCACCTCTGTGACCATCCCCACATCTAAAATGCACATGATAACAAGACTGACTGTCACAGGGTTGCTCTGAGGATTACGTGCTTAGAAAGCAGTGAGTGCATGTCAGCCATTCGTATTGCATCTCAAAGAGAGAAACGCAACCCAAAGGCACCCATGCGCCAAGAGGAGTGGGTCCATCTTACAGATGACAAAAGTGAGGCTCACAGAGATTAAGTAATTTCATCCTCCACACATATCTTTCTAAAATGCAAAAATGACCCCGCTGTTTCCTATCTAAAACTCTACATTGGCTCCCACGACCAGAAAATTATACAGAAACACAGAGTCCACACTCTATCATGGCCTAATCCCTCGATTATATATATGCCCCCCCACCCCCCCCAAAGGTCAACCCCAAATCACTTCTGCCACAAAGCCTTTGTGCAGCGCCACAGACAGTTTTGCCCCTCCCTGCTCTGGGCTCTTGCTCTACCTGCACGCACTTCTCACAAAGCACCTTGTCCACATTCCTAACAGGAAGTTCCTTAAGAACGAGGCACTGTCCTACTCTCATCGGTGTAGTCCCTGCACCTAGGCAAGCACAGAAAACCTGGGAGAAACTCCATGAAGTGCCAGATGAATAAATGAATGAACTGTCCAAAGCCATCCAATGAGGAAACGGCAGAGCCAAAGCAGACCACACATCTTCCAGCTTCCTGGTGGGCCATCATCCCTGGGACCACCCGCCTTTGTCAATGCCTAGGTGACCTCTCAGAGACTTGAGACTGAAACTCTGTGTCCACAACGGACTTGCCATATAACTTTAGGCCATGTGTTAAAAAAGAAACAAACAAAAATAACAGCAGAACTGTGTGCATCGATTTATAGGTTTGTAACAGAAGGCTCATACTGAATACCAGAGTTAGGGTACCCAGGAGGCGGGGAAAGAACAAGAGAAAAACCAACTGGATGGTAACAGTGACAAGTACCTTCTTGAAAAGTGTCTTAATCTAAAACTGTCACACTAGTAAATATAATTAGATAACAATAATAATACCAAATACCACAGTTTATTACCATCCTTTCTTCAGAGGCTTTCAATTGGAACTGAAAACACAATTACTAATTAAATTAGACACCAGGAGGTATCATTTTCCAAATGGAACCCTAGTGAAATAAATGAGTTACTGCAGCTTCTCAAATTCCTCACTGTCACTCAAAGAGGGGATAATTCACATGGCCAGAGTCAACTCAGAAAAACAATCCATATACTGCATTTGTTCTTTAATTCCAAATGCAGGTCATTTCTGTATTTTCTACGGAGTTATTAAGCTACTGTTAGATCACAAAGATTCTACAGCCCAGT
>NC_043708.1:13345984-13360803 GCF_006229205.1 Suricata suricatta | reverse complement strand
TGGAGCTTAGAGCCTGCGTCGGATTCTGTGTCTTCCTCTCTCTCTGTTCCTTCCCTGTTCGTGCTCTGTCTCTCTCTCTGTCTCAAAAAAAAAAAAACATTAAAAATTTTTAAAAAAGACAAGTCTCAGGGTAGGAATTACAGAGCAGGTGACTCCTATTTCTTGCCTTGATGGAATGTGGGTAAAAATAAAACAGTTTTAGAGGAGTGGGGTGAAGCAGGGGGCTACGATCTTTAGGGGGGCCTGAGAGCATTCTGTTTTCTTTTCTTCTACTTCTTTTTCAAAAACTTTACTTGTATAGTGGAATGCACCAAGTTCATTATTTGTCTTTTCACTGAAGACTTTTTCCAAATTGTGCTTGTAAAGGCATGGGCGGGGGGGAGGTGCGGAAGACAGTGGGTGGTCAAATGGAACATTAAAATTTTTAAATTTTTAAAAATTTGTTTATGTTTATTTATTTTTGAGACAGAGAGAAAGAGAGCACAAGCAGGGGTTAGGCAGAGAGAGACGGAGGCACAGAATCTGAGGACAGGCTCCAGGCTCTCAGCTGTCAGCACAGAGCTGATGCAGGGCTCAAACCCATGAACCGTGAGATCATGACCTGAGCCGAAGTCGGACGCTTAAACGATTGAGCCACCCAGGTGCCCCTAAAATCTTTAAATTTTAAAATAAAAATACTGTTTTTGCTGAAGGACATCTCAGACCTCTTATTATGCAAAGGTGAATTCAGAGTCTCCCAGAAGGGGATGTAATGCACAGTTCTGACCAAATTAATTTAAAGCAAGGCTCCCGTTTGTTTTTTAGAAACATCTTGCAGGCTAGTGTTCTGGAAAACACACATAGAAAAAACTGGTCTGATGAAAATGATATTTAAATCACCTCCCCCTTCTTACTTTTCTTTAAATGTTTATTTATTTGAGAGAGAGCACGCATGCAAGCAGGGACTGGGGGCTGAGAGAGACGGAGAGAGAGAATCCCAGGCTCCGTGCTGTCAGTGCAGAGCCCAGCTTGGGGCTTGAACTCATGAACTGTGAGATCAAGGCCTGAGCTGAAATCAGAGGTTGGAAGCTTAACCAACTGAGCCACCAGGTGCCCCTCCTCCTTCTTATGTTAAGGACTCTGTCACAGTTTAGGAGGGAGGGGCTACAATAGAGAAATAAAGGGGGCATTATAGCTCGCATCCACAGCAGGAGAAAGATTTTAAAATTATACAAATATGACTTCCGCCTTGCTCTCCACTCACACTGTGTGACTTTGGCTTAAAAACTGATGAAATCTTCTCAGCCTGTTTTCACATCAGTCAAATGGGAATACCAGCATACCTGCCCCTGAGGGCGAGGGGAGGCATTTCCTGAGTCAAACCATCCAGACCGCTGAGCACAGAGCAAACTTCCGTGTCCAGAAACATCACAGGGGACGCTCTGGGGGTGACAGAGAGAGGCGTATTAGGGGTAGCCCATCTTGCCTGTGTCTTCTTAGGCAAAAACAGAATAGATCCTATCTATGGGAAAAGAAAAAAAAAAAAGCACCAAAATAGGAGAAACGTCTGAAGAAAATTCTTCCCAAGAAGAAGTTTTAAGGAAATGAATTTAATATGCAATGACAAACACAGTGCTCCTGGCTATTTCTACTTGTCCATGAAACCTGATCTCCAAATATCACAATGTATCTGGAGAACAAAAGAAAATGCAAAGAAAAGCAGGATAAACGCTTCTAGTTGTGTTCTCACTAGATCTCTTCCAAGTGGTGTGTGCAGCACAGGAATTGTGGGAAATGCAAAGTCCATCTATGGTCAATTTGCAGCAGATTTCGGGATCCGGGGTATTTCTGAGGAAATACGGCGACAGAGGCAAAGCCAGCAACAAGTGACCATGTGGTATGCGATAAGATGAAGACTTTAAACCAGATGCTTCCCTTGGTCAAGAATATTAGTTTTTACCACTACCCTCGAAAAGACCTGCTTAACAGACAGCAAAGCCTCATGCTAGCGTTTCACAGTTACCGCATGCTGAAAAACAAAAACCATGTAAATAAGTTGCCTGGGGCAGTAAAGCAAGCCAGTTAGAAGGAAAAGGATGAGCTCTCTGACTTTAAAAATCAAATTTGTGGGGCGCCGGAGTGGCTCAGGCGGTTAAGCATCCGACTTCAGCTCAGGTTTGTGGGTTCCAGCCCCGCATCAGGCTCTTCTCTGACAGCACAGAGCCTGTTTGGGATTCTCTCTCCCTCTCCTCCCCTCCCCCCATCTGTCTAAATAAATAAATAAGCATATATATAAATAAACTTTTTAAAAAAGTTTTAAAAAATCGAATTTGTGAAGAGAAAATGTCCCAAGACTGCTGCTAACGGAAGTTCATATCTACCTGGGTCTTAAAAATATTTTTCTTGGGCAGAAACGTTCAACATTAAGTTGGAAATGTCTAATAAGTATGTGTAACATGGGGCGCCTGGGGGTGCTCAGTCGGTTAAGCATCCAACTTCAGCTCAGGTCATGATCTCATGGTTTGGGGGTTCAAGCCCCGCGTCAAGCTCTGTGCTGACAGCTCAGATCCTGGAGCCTGCTTCAGATTCTGTGTCTCCCTCTCTCTCTCTGACCCTCCCCTGCTCACGCTGGCTGTGTGTGTGTGTGTCTCTCTCTCTCTCTCTCTCTCTCTCTCTCTCAAAAATAAATAAAACATTAAAAAAATTTTTTTAAAGTATGTGCAACATGAAGGGATTGAATGAATGAATGAATGAATGAGTTACGTGCCTGAGTCACAGTATCTATGACTGGAAGAGCTCTAAGAGAGCCACCAGTCTGGAGTTTGGTAAGTGCACTGTGTCACGCAAAGCTCACCACCTGGCCAGAGAGATCTCTCCGTCCGGGATACAATGGGATGTGTGACAGCGAGCACTCCCAGAGGTTTCCGTTTTTATCCAACGTATTTTCCGTCAGTGGTAAGAATGCAGGTGATCCTAAAGAGTTAAGTCCTTTACCAAAGTTAAACCTTAAGTACTTTAGACTTTGTTGCCTGTCACCAACATTCCTTTTATCTTAGTACTTATCACAACCTGCACTTTGCTTAGCGGCTTCATTGTCGACTATGGGGTTCCCCCACGTCCCATGGGAACTGTGAAGGTAAAGGTCCTGTCATTCCCCCGCACCTAGCCTGCTACACACATGCACACGGTCAGTGCACATTAATATTTGTTGGATATAGCAGGTGCTTTTCCTTACTCATTTCAAATACATCATTTGGGTGGTATGTCTTTAAGAGTCAACTGGGGTGGGGGCTCTGGGAGGCTCAGTCAGTTAAGTGGCTGACCTCAGCTCAGGTCATGATCTCAAGCCCCTCACTGGGCTCTGTGCCAACAGCGCAGAGCCTGCAGCCTGCTTCAGATTCTGTGTCTTCAGTTCTCTCTTCCCCTCCTCCATGCTCACTCTCTCTCTCTCTCCCAAAAATAAATAAACATTACAAAAATTTTTTAAGAGTCAACTGGCCAGAATTTTGGTCCCTGCTCTTCATTTTCCTTTTTTTTTTTTTTTTACATTTATTTATTTTTGAGAGAGCACAAGTGGAGGAAAGGCAGAGAGAGGGAGACACAGAATCCAAAGCAGGCTCCAGGCTCTGAGCAGTCAGCACAGAGCCCGACTCGGGGCTCGAACACCCATGCCATGAGATCATGACCTGAGCCAGAGTCGGACCCTTACCCAACTGAGCCACCTAGGCACCCCTGCTCTCCATTTTCCACATAGCTATGCAGCCCTGAGCAAACTTTTAGACCCTGCTGGTTTCCTTTGTTTTGTTTTGGGTGGGTTTCTTTGGAAGTTGTATGGTTCTATTAACACCAAGGCACATAAGCTGTCTCTTCATTTTCTCCGCTGCGCAGCCTGGCTGCAGGATGGGTGGCTCTGATGGCCAGCTGCGCTGCTCTTTCCGCAGTGGCTTTGCGGTCCTTGGAGGAGACCTTGTGAGCCATCTCTGCACAGTCAGATTTGTTGCACATACAGCACTTCAAGCTCCTTGACCTTGTGGACAAGGAACTTCTGGAAGCCACCGGACAGCACGTGCTTTATTTTCTTGTTACTCCCATAACCAGCGTTGGCCCTGGAATCTTCTGTGCATCCTATTGCCAATGAGCTTAATTTTGACATATCGTCTCACTGGTGCCAGATGAACTTCCTGTTCCTCTTTTTAATGATCTTGAGCTGCACCAGAGGTCTGAGGGCGGTCATGACGCCGAGCAGGAGATGGCTGCCACCTCGGCCAGAACCACTGAGAAAGAGACTTTCTTTTGCAAAACTGGGGCACTTGAACTATGCTTTTGAAGGTCCCTTATGCCAGTCATCGTCTAAGATTGCTTGGGAAAATATAAACCAAAATACCTGTCTTATCATAATTAGTAAAGTTTAGAATGATTGAAACAAATAAACAAATGCATTCTGAGATTGTTGTGTTGATTTCGTCATGGTTTTATCAACTTCACTCCTTTCAAGTTCACTGTACCTTCCTGCATTTGGCCCTTAAGAAGCGTGGGATTGATGGAGTGGCTAATGCCCACTCACTGAAAAAGGAACAACCCCCCTCCTCCCCTATCCAGAGAATTTCTGTAGCCTATTTGCAAGCTTTCTAATTTGAGACCCAAGTGTCATTTAATTAAGTGGTTCCTGGCCGGACTTTGATTTTTCCTGCCACCAATGGGTTAATGCTCTGAGAGCTTCCTTTGTTTTACAAAGGGGCAAGAAAACACATGGAGTTGATACAGTCCATTATTAAAATTGCATTTCAGCAGAGGTGAAAAACTCCAGCCACCAGACCCTGGGCTTAGCCATCATCTTGCTCGCTATGACCCAAAGCTATTACATTAAGAGCACAAGCAAAACAATAGAGCTGACAGTAAGGCAAACTCCCCTGGTGGATGGAAACCATCAATCCTGCTGGTGAAGTATTTAGCTACAAAAGGAGAAAAGACACTCTTTGATTGAAGGATAAAAGGAAGGAATACACAGCCACTTTTCAATCAGAGCGCGATCTGGAATACTTGACGAAATAACAGCTCCCACGGCCAGATGGTAAATCTTGGAAGGCATGAGCCAGCGAGTACACCTGGAGGGGACTCACAAAAGTTCGGGGGTGAACAAAGTCGTTCTTACCTGCTCTACATTCGACCTGCGTGCTCACGGTACCCACCCATTCCCCGCATGATCATTTCTATAGAAATCAAACGCTGAGCTTCCTTCCTTAGGAGCCAATCGGGCACTAGACTAACCTCCTGAGCTTCAGCAATGTTCAGTAATATTAATAAACTCTAAGTCCTTATTTAGAAGTCAATGAAATTAGTGGTGGAGTTTAGAAGCCAGAAACACATGGTTGCTTATTAAAAAACAAAAACAAAAACAAAAACTCTGACCATTCTTTGCAGTGAAACTCAAGCTCTAGTTCCCTGGACTAGAATAGTAGTGTTAATGGATTCCACCTCGACTAAAAAGGGAGCCAGTGGCAGAAAATCTATTCCTCCGGCAAGGTTGCTGGGCAACCAGCAAGCTTTTGGCATGTGGCTGATGTCTCCAGGCAGCCTGGACTCCACAAAGTGAGCTCTTCCATCACTTATAAGTAACTTGATTTTGATGGATTAAAACCAAATAAAAATGTAATGTAACTCACTCGCTTCCAAACTCAGGAATCAGGGAAAGACCAAAAAAGTATTCCAATACCCAACTAAAGACCGACTTCTCAGAAACACTAGGATGACTAAAGTTCATTCTAATGGGTGATCGATTCTAGCATACACATGATTTTGTTTTAAGACAAAAATATCCAACAGCAAAGGGGGAAGAAAGCATTTAAGAATATATGAGGAGAAATATTAATGTTATAAAGATCGAGCCTCAATATAATGAGGATTATATCTTGGATTCCAATACCTCTTTATGCCTACAATTCTGTAGCAACAACTTCTTCCGCAAATACTTGAGCACATTAGTCAATGTTCAGTAAGGGCTCACTAAGTGCTGTAGGGTCCCACCCCTGGGCTGTAGGGGTGATCAAAAAATGTAAGACGTTGAGCCAGGACTTACTTAGAACACACTTACTATTAGGACATAAAGTAAAATGGTTTCCTCTCGCCGACGAAGTTCTTCGGTGAAAGGTTAGTTTGGCATTTACTGTGTTCACATGTGAAAACCACCTCTAATATGTGCGGAGTGAGCAGACTAGACTCCAAAACTAGTCAAGGTTGAGCTCAAAGGCCATGCCTGTCCTTTTCCAGGGGGTGTCCAGCAAAGCAGGCCTTCCTGCCTGGGCTCTGAATGCCCAAAAAATACACTTCCATTTGATCTCAAACTCTTCTTTCTCTTTTAGAAAAACACCCTTTACAGCATTCATAACATCCCACCTCCATCAAGAACAGGCTTTTAGAAAACTGCACACCCATACACCGACAGAGAGCTCCCTTCTTCTCACACATTCCCAGACCTGTGATCATATGCAGGCACAGGGCCTGGTGGGCTCCAAGGGCAGATGCACAGACCGACAAGTCCACCCACACAACACCTAGGGGTGCGGGCCGAAACCAGATTGTGCCCATCGCCTCCTTCTAATGCAGGGAATGCACAGGATTCCAAGTGACGCACTTTCACATTCCAGCCGTGGCGTGTCCCATTTCTGGCCCTCCTCAGCTCCTCATCCATTAAGGATCCATTATGCCTTCAGTCAGTTTCCATGTTTCTTGCAACACATTAAAACGCACTGGCAGAGCTAAAAGCAGCCTCCTCTGTAACCATTATGACAATAAAATGCAACTTGATGGAAACTGATATATTATTATTGCTCCCTAACAAGACATATGCCCTCAGGAAACAAAGAGTTGTTAGTTTTAATATGAAAAAGAGGCTTAATGGGTGCTCCCAAGAGCCTGTAAAGGTGGCTAAGCAGGTGCATGGCATAGCCCCTCTCCACAAGTCTAACGCCTGCCCACTCCTTAAGGTCTAGTGGGAATGCCACCCCAGAAGTCTTTGGCTGGGCTCCCCCTCCCCAACCAAGCTCTCCTTCTGTTACCTATAGCTTTGTCCCTGCACCAGACCTTTTCTACTTTATATTTACCCTTTGCATAGAACTCTCCTCTCTTCTACTGGGGTATGTTCTCTGAGTGCAAGCTCACGGATTTATCCAGAACAACTGATCAGGTGTTTTCTTGGGAAAGAACCAAATGACATGTAAATATAGCCCCAAAAGATTTTAAAAAAATTTTTTTTGTTTTAGTTTATGGATGATCGGGGATATCTGGTCAAACCACTATGCCGTGTCAGGCAAAGAAGAGTCCACAGTATGAGTGTTATGTTGACCCTTGGAAGCTCTCCCCTTCCAAGTGGAGTGCCTTTTGCTGCCTGTAAGTAATCTAGTTAATTGCAGCTTTCATAGGAATTACTCAGTATGTACATGCCATGAGAAAATAAGAGTTAATGATTTTTCTCCCTAATGGTTTCCTTTCTTAAAATAATGTTTTTTGTTATAAAGGCAATACAAATGCATAATCTTTGCCTTTTTCATATATATGCATATATATGAAAACACACACAACATCAGCTGTCAGTTGCTGATTGTCGAATTTTCTCTGTATTTGATGAGTTTGCAAGATTGCTTCTCTCAGGTTTTATCGATAATAGCACCCGATTTGTTTCCTATTTAGAATTAATCCTATTTGCAATTAATTATTTGTTATATCCTGGTTTGTCTGTCTCAAGCTATTTTATCTTAAGCTCTGTTAGTGTCCACCACTTCCCCCTTCCCGCCGCAGCCCAAAACCAAGGCTGACATGATGAAGCACCTGGTAAATATATGTAAAGTGGTCACTGTCTGAAGTATTTAGTTGACTGGTTAATTAATGCCTAACTGAACCTCTAGCTTGGTAGAGGGTCTTCAAAAAAAAAAGACTGCCAACTTAGCAACCAGCCTCCCTGTCTTGCAATAGATTTTGCTTCAAAGAAACACCTGCAAACCAGAACGCTAAAGCTAGTGTCCTTCTTCAGGGAACATAAGCGAGCATGTGATCCTAGGGCAGCAGCAAGGAGAAGCTGGCAAAGGGAAAAATGTACTATCTTGTCCAAAGAGCAGGTTCAAAATCAGAAACACCTATATTCAGATGTTCAAGGCAGAGACACTTGAGGGGAAGTCAAAATATATCTTTGTTTTTCAACACAAGTTTGGAACTAGACACACACCTACTCTCTTAGAGTAAAAATTCCCTTTCACTCACCCCCTTCTCCTCCTCCCTCTTCCTCCCTCCTCCTCCCCCCACTCCCTCTTAATCCCGGCCCCATGGATCTGTCCGATTTTCTCATTCTGTATTTTAGATAATTTTACTATCTAAAATTATATATTTGTTAGAATACATGCTCTAATTTTTTACTTATAAAAAAACATCATAAATGTACGCATGTATGAGGGTAGGCTATACATATGGTTATAAAGATATGTACCCACCACCACAGTACTATCTGTTTATTTACTCTTGCTGATAGAACAGGGTAACAGAGACATGAAAAAATCAAAGCAGTCAATAATTTTTAATATTATTCATATATGACTCTAGGACACTAACAGTTTAAACACTAGACTTCCCTTCTCTTCTTAATTCTATTTAGCTCAGGCTATTAAGACTAATTTATGTTTCAAAGGCATATACTAACTGATCATATGGGATAATATATGTAAAAGTACTCTATAATTAAAAGCCTAATGTAAACGTGTTATTACCATAATGATTATGATTTTTCTTGCAGGTTATATGTATAGATGTATGTTTATATATTACATAATCTATGTAACCTGTCACAGTTTTCAAATACCTAACGTAGTTCCCAAATATCTGTTCAGAGACCCACAGTGGTCAGTGACAAAGTTGTTACTCGCCAGAGGCAAAATGAGGAAAATCATAACAATGTGTTAAGGTGTTTGTTTTTATCATGCTAACTGCGTAATATTTAAAAGACTGCTTTTGTTCTGAAATTAAATGCTTACTGTTTTGTTCTGTTTTGTTTTGTTTTGTTCAAGGGTCCATTGTTTTATGAAATTGTGATAACAAATGGTAACTTTTAAAGCTCTTATTTGCTAAATAAATAAATAGAAAATTTCTTTTGAAACATTAATAGTCCATGGAACCTTTATTTTAATTTTTTTAAGTTTATTTAGAGAGAGAGAGAGAGAGAGAGAGAATGCAGGGGAGGGGCAGAGAGAAAGGGAGAGAGAGAATCCCAGGCAGGCTCTGCACCATCAGCACAGAGCCCAATGCGGGGCTTGAACTCCCAAACCATGAGATCAATAACCTAAACTGACACCAAGAGTCAGATATTTAACTGACTGAGCCCCCTAGGTGCTCCCGGTAGTCCATGGAATCTAAAAAAAAGTCTGAGAAAAGTTGCCTCAGACAACGAAAACACCGACATCTCCATACTCCGTGCGAGGGATGAAGGCAGGGCTCCCCCTTTCCTGCCGTCACCCCAATCACAACAGCTTCTGGAACATCTCCAGAGATCCAGCCTCCCAGCGAGCCTGCCTTGGCTCCCAGCCCTACAGCACCTACTGGGTTGTGTGTTCCCTTCCTCCCCTCCCCCACCTTCCTGACAGCCCCAACAAGAAGCCCCACTTTAGAAGAAACCCAAATCCTAAACTAGGTGTCCAAGGTGGGGGCAGGGTGAGGAAGGCATTGAATCCAATTTATTATAGGCAAAGACTTCAAAGTCTCCATCTGATGGCTCAAATATCCATAACAGAATTGGTATTTCTTCTCAGATTCAAGACAGGGCCAAGTCACACAGACTCACTCCCAGAGTCCAGTTTTCATCTTGGAGGCTGCAACTCAGGCAGGCTCTCTGCCCTTTGATCTGGTTGGAACCGGAGTGTTACAAATATGCTTGTATTAAGCTATCTCCAGTCTGCCTGAGGGCATCAGTCTGGAATGCGAAAATGGGAGCTTCAAACTGTGAGGTTCCCAAGTCCTCATTTGCGTTACATTTTTTTCTGCCAGGCTGGCTAATGCTCTCCATCTATGGAAGGCAACAATGTTTGCCCCTGGACCACAGTTATGCACAGTGGCAACATCAAGCAGAGAGGGGATGCCAGACAGAGGATTCTGTCTCTATCCTGGGGGCCAGGAAGTCAGGTGAAGGACAAGGGAACGCCAAGCAAGCCCCAGAAACCTAAATGACACTTGCATTAAGCAACCCACAGACCCTTAAGGAACACCAAGAAGCTCCAAGCCCTGTGCTAGAAAGACACAAAAGTAGTGCCACCATCTTTGGCCATCAAAGCACCCATGTTCCATCATCCATCTCTGGGGTAAGGAATCATTTCAAGGACTCCGTCCCTTCTATCCCGAGGCCTTATCCTCCTAGACTTGACAGGGCAGACCTCCATCCTCAAAGTCAAAAAATGCATAAAAAACTTAGAGCTGGAAGATACTCTGTGCCAGAGAATGTGCAGCAAACAGCAAACATTTCCAGCAACAGAGCCAGTATTGCCTTATTTCCCAGATGATTTACTGAAAATCTCCCCCCTTCCCCCTCCACCCCGTTTTTACAGGTTGCGGGAGCATCTGCTGTGCCAAACTGTCGGCTAGTGAGAGAAACCAACATATCCTGCACGGCCCAGGGATAAGACTAAAGAGAGAGAGAGATGTGACCTTGACAAACAGTAGACTCAGAACCGCACCTGTGTAACGTGCCAGCAAGAGGCTTTGAATGGCAGATGAGCCTGGGGGGCTCAGTTGGTTGAGCATCCAACTTGGGCTCAGATCTCACAGTTTGTGGGTTCGAGCCCCACGTCAGGCTCTGTGCTGACCGCTCAGAGCCCGGAGCCTGCTTTAGATTCTGTGTCTTGTGTCTCTCTCAAAATTAAATAAACATTAAAAAAATTTTTTTTAATAAATGGCAGATGGCCAGAGACGGCGAGGAAGCAACTCACTTATTTTTCACCACCTTGTACACCATGCCGGCCATAATCCCCAAAACATCACGAACCCCCGCCCCCTGCACTAAGTCCCTGACTGTTTCATACACACATGGGAACACGAAGGGTACCACGCACACCCCTGTTTGACTCCTCCAGATGGTAAAGGTTCTGCTTTGACTTTCGTACTTTCGCGGGACATCCAGGAGACAAAGCACAGAGTGGCCACTGTCGGGAACAGAGCAAGAAAAAATATTCTGTGGGGCAGAGAAATGCTACCAAGAGTCTCAAGGGACATGCAGGAAAGAAAGGGTCTTCTACTTCCTCTGAGGACTGTGGTGGGAAGTGCACACGGATATTTCTGGCTGGCCTTAAAAGAAAGAAACTCTTTCAGGGAGGAGTGACCTTAAACATCTTATCAGCCTTTGAAGTTATACACAGTGACATCCTCTGGTCCTTTGCCCAGGGCAGAGGTTTAAGCTTTAAGGTTCCACTTACTTACCAAGAATTAAATACTTTGACCACAGCACAAGGCCAAAGAGCCAATTTTTTTAAAACAGGAAATGCTAGGATGGCGAGGTAGTGGAAGACACCCTTTCTGTGGGGGCACCCCACTCTGCGGAGAAATTAAAGAGCCACGGGTCTAACTTTCTGGGGTTCATCTCCTTTATGTTTAGTCTTCTATACTATTCAGGTCAGTTTTGTGGGACTCAAGTTAAAGCCACCAAAGCAAAAATAGGTTCCGATGCTTCCAGAACCTTCCTTAAACACATCCCTGGTAACTTGCCCTAACCACACCTGTCTTACGGACACCACTGTATCTGTGCAAACCACCTCACCCCCTCCGAAACAGGTATCCTCAGCTCCCTCCAATGTCACCCCTCAAGTGGGAGTCCAATGCATGAAGTCATCTTCCACAGAGGGGTGAGGGGGACCCACGTGTCTGCTGCTGGCCACACACACGTGTTCTCTGGCCACCTAGACCCGTGTGGATTCCTCACAGTGGGTCCTGTCCATCTGGTCAACCACTTTATCCCTACATGCTGTGTGTCCAGCATTGAGCGAGTAGTAAATACTCCCGACATGCTTGCAGAACAAAAGCCTGGCTACAGCCACCCCCCATATTTCTCCCTTTCTGCCGGATAGCTGCCTGTCTAGAGGTAGGTGCTATTTTTAGGGCCTCACCCGTGACTCAGTCTTGGACATCAGAACCTTCTCTTGCCGGAGCTGCTTGGTTTATTTGTTTTTGTTTTGATCTCATGCCATGGCAAAGGTTCTTACGCAAGACCCCACAAAGCTGGGAACCTAGAGATTCTGAGAACCTCAGAACAGCTTAAGAAAAGGTAATAATCCCAAATGCCATCATTTTCATGATTGGATGATCTCTGTGTAACTAATTACTGAATTAGAGCCAAACACTTGAAAGAAAACAGAAGGAAATCTGTTATCTTTGTTCTTCAAAGAATTTAGAGTTGCTTCTATAGCACATGATGTTAGGATAGGCCTTGGGCCAATCATTGTAAAGAGCATCTGAAAAAGCACTCAGAATTGTGTGCTTTGCTGCGTTGTAAGGGGTATCACTGTTGATTTGCTTAAGGGAGGCTGTCAGGGTTGCTGGAAACGTTCTGTAAAAGTATTAGTCAAACTCAAGTCGCTACCAGCAAACATAAGCACGTAAGTTCACATATGTGTCGTAACCACGCGTATTATCTCTGACTTACAGGTATGAATAATGTATAGCCAGGCCGAACACCCGGCAAACAAACCAGTGACTTGGGCTCACAATAGAAAAGTAAACAGGGCCCTCAGCTGAAGTTAGCCCTTAACTCCAAATTGCTTTTGTACACAATAAAACCAGTTCTTTACCGGGGCCTGGAGGCTGTCTCCACGTGGGCTGGGGTGAATCCTCCTAACTGAAGGCGACAGACAGTAAGTCAACACGAAGGGGGTGTCTCAAACACCCCACTTGGCACGCACTCACAGAGGGCCTCTCCCTCTGAAAATCGTCAAAAGACCGCGCCTGGTCTGGAGGCTTTGGTTGGCTTTCATGGCAAAGAGGCCACCCAGTGCCCCACATGACACAAAAGGGGACCATTTGGTAAGGAAGAAACTAGAAAGGGGCGCTTGTGGTGAATCAAGTTGAAAGACAAGCCCAATGAAAGGGGCCCTCGGCCTCAACAATTTGTAAGTGAAAAAAGAATAAATAAAGAAATCAACACGCGGCAAGTATAATCCCCAAATACACAACTTGTCATTTCTAATAAAGCAGGAAGGCAGTACTTGAGTCACTTGACAAAATGCTCAATATCCACTTAGGATCCGCGGCCCTGAGCTATCTGATTGTCACTTCCCCGGGCAGCAGGCCCCAAGGCTCCCCTCCAGCCAGCTCTGCCGCCCACTGGGAAGTCAGGGAACACCAGGGAACATGAGTCATCCAGGTTTTAGGTTTGCTGCTCAGGGGCTACTCAGATCTCAGAAATAAAGACTGGCAGACCAAGGGGAAAACACCGACATGAGCCGTTTGGTTCATTAGAATCATGCAAATAAAGCCTCTTTTTGCAGTGGTAAGGTGTCAGCTCAAGTGAGTTTTCCAGCGCCCAAAGAGGAAGAGGAAAATATTCTTCACTTCACTCTAACAAACAAAAAAGGCATATGAAAGTCAAGCATGATAAAGGCAAACAAACAAAAAAAAAATCAAACCAAAAAAAAGAATTCCCCTTAGGTGACTTTCTTACTTTCATTTTATTTTATTTAAAAAAATTTTTATGAGTTTATTTTATTTTTGAGAGAGAGAGAGACAGCGTGTAAGTGGGGAAGGGCAGAGAGAGAGGGAGACACAGAATCGGAAGCAGGCTCCAGGCTCTGAGTTGTCAGCACAGAGGCCAATGCAAGGCTTGAACCCGTGAATCATGAGATCACGACCTGAGCCGAAGCCAGATGCTTAACCAACTGAGCCACCCAGGCATCCCCATACTTAGCATTTATCAATTAACATACTTTGAGATCATTCCGTATTAGTACCTATAGATCTGCCTTATTTTTTCCAAGTGGCTGTATATCTAGGATAAATGTCAAGAAATGGATTTGGTTGCCCACCGGTATATGCATTTTCTGCCTCAATTACCATGATTGATGTACTTTTCCTGGAGACTGTATCAATTTATACTGCCATTAGCAATGTGTCTCTGCTTCTCCTCACCCTGACTAACACAGCACTATCAACCACAGTGGGTGCTTGGATAAGGAGGGGGTTAGGGGTGCTGATATGACACCCCCTTTTCCCACACAGTAGGAAATCCACATGTAACTTTTAGCGCCCCAAAACTTAACTACTAATAGCCTACCATTTACCAGAAGCTTACAGATAACATTTGATTAACACATATTTTGTAGGTTATATGTCCTATATACTGTATTCTTACAGTGAAGTAAGCTAGAGGAAAGAGAATTTTATTAACAAAATCATAAGGAGGATAAAATACATTTTCAATATTGTATTTATCAAGAAAAATCCATGAGTAAGTGGGCCCACACGGTTCAAACCCGGGTTGTTCAAGGGTCCAAGGTATTTTGAACCTCACCAGTATAAAAGGTAAAAACGATCTTTTAAGGTTTCAGTTCTATTTCTTATTAGCACTGATGGTAAAGCACCTTTTCATACATTTTCAGAGCCATTTATTTCCTTTTCTGTCAATTACCTGTTCCTATCTTAAGTGACTTTCTACCACTTTCTTTATCTTTATTAAAGGCAATCTCTCTAGCAAATAAATCCAGGGGCGCCTGGGTAGCTCAGTCAGTTAAGCATCCAGCTTCAGCTCAGGTCATGATCTCACGGTCCATGGGTTCAAGCCTTGCATCAGGCTCTATGCTAACAGCACAGAGCCTGGAGCCTGCTTC
>NC_043708.1:13293265-13345884 GCF_006229205.1 Suricata suricatta | reverse complement strand
GGGGCTCGAACCCACGAACGTGAGATCTGACCTGAGCCGAAGTCGGAGGCTTAACCGACTGAGCCACCCAGGCGCCCCGCAATCACTTTATTTTTAAGTATAACTTATTGTCAAGTTGGCTAACATACAGTGTATAGTGTGCTCTTGGCTTTGGAGGTAGATACCCGTGATTCATCGCTTCCGTATAACACCCAGTGCTCATCCCAACAAGTGCCCTCCTCAATGCCCATCACCCATTTTCCCCTCTCCTCCACCACCTCCCATCAACCGTCAGTTTGTTCTCTGTATTTAAGAGTCTCTTATGGTTTGCCTCCCTCTCTCTTTTTATCTTAATTTTCCTTTCCTTCTCCTAGGTTCACCTGTGGAGTTTCTCAAATTCCACATATGAGTGAAATCACATGGTATCTGTCTTTCTCAGACTGATTTTTTTCACTCAGCATAATACCCTCCAGTTCCATCCATGTTGTTTCAAATGGCAAGACTTCATTCTTTCTCGTTGCCAAGTAGTATTCCACTGGGTATATAAACCACATCTGCTTTATCCATCGTCAGTTGATGGACATTTGGGCTCTTCTCATAATTTGGCTACTGTTGAGGGCGCTGCTATAAACATTCACTTTAAAATAGAGTAACTTTATCGATGTAAATATTCACAACATACAGCTACTGATGGGATGATGAAGATGGATACTGAGGACTTGTCCCTACTTCTCCAGATAATATCTATCGAGGACCCGTCTGGGCCAGGCGCGTCCGGTTAAAACCAACACAAGGATCTCACTGTATCCCAAGGCCAAGACAGCACCTAAATGGTAGAACAGGAAAAAGGTGGCGAGGTGTCAGAAATGCCCTGACATGGCGTGAAGCAGGAAGGGAGTCGTGCAAAGTCAAAGCCACCAGGCAGACCGTCTGTGGGGGCGAGCAGAGCTCCTCTGTTGGGTGGGTGCTGAGGGGCAGGCTCTACTCCGGGAAATGTCAAGGCTAGGCCCAGGCCCCTAGCTCCTGGGTTCTCAGCCAGGGAAATAAGACAGGAGGTTGGACACAGAAACAGGGTAGGGATCTGGAGGATCCCTTTGGGGAACCAATAAAAAACAAAACAGGCCTCAAGGACGAAGCAGTGAGGATTCTGTTCCTTACACAGTGCCTCAGGTCAAGATTCACCCTACGTCTTGGGCAAGTCCCATCCCTCAGGGAAGGCTGAGCAAACCTATTGGGGGCCCTCAAGGAGACACGGCTGCATCTGGCACCCAGGTGTCCAGCAGAGCCAGGCACACTGGGGATGAGGGAAGAAGTAGGCAAAGAGGCACCATCACGGTGGGAACAGTGGGCCCTGAGGAACTATCTGGAAAGGCCGGCGTGACAATAGGGCAAGATAGGCCACAGCTGGATTTTCATTACCTGCCTGAGGCTTAATGCATGTCGTGCAACCTACTCACATTGGAGCAGGCTTAGGCCTCTCTTAAGGTGAAACTTCTTACTATTTATGGCTTCATATTCTCACTTGCCTTCTCCGGAAGGCATAGTGCTACCCAAAGGTAATGAGAAAAGTGCAATTACAGACACATGGGACTCTTTGTTTTCTAAGGCAATGTATCAGAACTCCAGCGTGCGTGGCCTCGGGGCTCGAAGCTCCTCCTAACACTGGAAGTTGGGGGGGGGGGCAGGACTGGGTAAAGCTATGGCTCCAGGACGGGACAGCGAGAGCTGAGAGCACAGAGGCAATTGCAGCAGCTCAAACATGCACTCTGGGGAAGGAGGGAGTCTTCCAAAACCAGTGAGCGTCCGCCATGCTGGTCTTCCTTGCACAAACCAGTAATGAGCATAGGAGGCCAGGGTGTGGCCCCACATGGCCCCTGGGCCACTGGTGAGGGGTGGGGAGAGAGAATGGGGACCCCTCACATAGCCTGTCTTGACTAGACGAAAGAAGGGGAAACACCCTGCCCCAAGTTACCTAAACAACTCAATCCTGGTACAGACTTTTGGGACAGCTGAGATCTAGCCCTGGGTAACACCGGCTCTATGAACAGTAGCCAATGTTGTCACAAGTTTTAGAAGTGACTCCAGAGCCAGTTTACACATTCCAATCTCGGGGCGCCTGGGTGGTTCAGTCGGTTAAGCGTCTGGCTTCGGCTCAGGTTATGATCTCACAGTCCGTAGGTTCAAGCCCCACATCGGGCTCTGTGCTGACAGCTAGCTCAGAGCCTGGAGCCTGCTTCAGATTCTGGGTCTCCCTCTCTCTCTGACCCTCCCCTGCTCGTGCTGTCTCTCTCTCTCAAAAAAAAAAAAAAAAAAAACAAGTTCCAATCTCACTGTTTTATAAGGCCCTATCGTGATGGACCCAAAATTACACTGCCCAGCGAGTACGACCTGCTTTTACATGATTGACTTCTTACGGTCTCTGAGGATATTCCAAAGACAAATTAAAGCAGCCATGTCACTCACTGAATGTGTGTGTGTGCCAGTTACTGAGATGAATGCTTTACATACAAGCCGTTTGCCTCTCAAAGGACAAAACGAACTTCCTCAAGACCACATGGCCATCAGGAGGCCAGCCGATCCTAGAAAACAGGTCTCACCCTCCTAACTCGGCTCTGTGGCCTCCAGAGAGAGTTTCAGTGAGGAATTTCCAACACAGGTGTGCCAGATATTTAAAACCTGTAACAATGGCCATGCCCTGTGCCCAGACCGACCAAAGAAGATGCTGGCAGTGAATGACAGGTAAGGGAGTCTAGGTGCCTCCGGCTGAAAATCAGCACTTGGCAGAAGAGCCAGGGGAAGAGGAAGTACAGCCTCATCTGGGATGTCTGGGAATGCTGGGGGCTCTGGAGGAAGGGGAGATCCATGCAGGCTCAGGAGAGGAAGGAAGGGAGAATGTCATGGTTGGTGGGTGTCACCAAGAGCTGGCTTCCACAGTGAGGGTGTGACACTTCCCAGAGGTCTCGGGTAACTATTGATGGCTTTGGCGCACCTTCGAGGGCAAGGCCTGATGCATCCCTGAGGCAGTCCTGTGAGATCCCAGGAGATCACTTCCTGTTTAGGCAGCATCCACAAACGGGGTGGAGGTGGTGGATATGAGCCCCTGAGGTAGGCTGTGTTCAGATGGGCAGAAGGGGAAGGGAAACACCATGCCAGGCAGCAAGAGGAACCAGAGCAAAGTAAAGCGAAGCGCAAATACAAGGTACATCTGGAGACCAGGACGTGGAGCTCTCTGGGGGCAAGGAGGCTCAGTGGGGCAGCAATGGCGGGGAAAGGGGTGCCATTACAGATGCCATGCAGAGCATGATAGGATCGTGGAAATTAAAACGGTCAAGTCTTCCAGATTGTGAATTTAGAAGACAAGAACGGAGGAGGGGATCTTCCCAAAATACTTGGCAGGAGAGTTGGCTGGGAATTATGTACAGTGGCATTTGCAAGAAAGGCTGCCATTATTATTACTATTGCCCAGGTTGGGTTGGTGCGATCCGTGACAGGGCTTGGAAGGGAAGAATGGGCACATGTGTGTGTGTGTGTGCATTTGCGCAGGGGTCCCAGTGTGACTGTGACATTAACTCACAATCACATCAAAATGACCAGATTTCTTCTGTCTCCTGGGGTCCCCTCTTTAGAGCACCAACTTGCCTTCCCTGACCCATATCTATGCAATAGGAAGGAGTTGACCATTTTCCTCTTCAGCTTCTTACAGCAAAACGCTTCCTAAAGAAGCATCACTAATTTTGCTGCCACAGCATCAATTCTTGATCAAATCACCCAAGTCATGTGTTCTAGAATAAGAGTCAGTTGTCAACAGACTTTGAGCATCAGTGTCATTCAGGGCATCATCCTCTTGGTATACAGAAAGAAAAGTAATACATTTACATTTGCCCCCAAAGGAATTTCCATTCTTATATCCATGTAAAAAATAGGTATGGACAGACTTGGACGTGGTGAGGAAAGTGTATTGGTAAGATTGACTCAAACGGAGGAGGGTGAAGAATTCAAAAATTATACTAACATCGAAAAGTATATAACTGGCAAATTTTGTATGTGTGTGAGTGGACTGTGCCATGTATTTTTATTAAGTTTATTTATTTATTTTGAGGGGGGAAGGGACTGAGAGAGAGAGTGGGGGAGGGGCAGAGAGAGAGAATCCCAAGCAAACTCTGTTCTGTCAGAACAGAGCTAGACGTGAGGCTCAAACTCACAAGCCATGAGATCGTGACCTGAGTTGAAATCGAGTCGGACTCTCAATCGACTGAGCCACCCAGGCGCCCACGCCATGTAATTTTGAACAACATTTTCAAGTTTACCTCCAAGTGGTCATCTGCAAGGTTGTTCTGCCCCCTCTCGTGTGCCCGCTATCCTTTACCCAGCTGTCCTACACCACACAAGGAACACAAAGCTGGACCAGAAGTGTCCTGCCCCACCATTCTGCCTTCACATATACCTTCGAAGGGTCACCAGGAGGATGTTACAGAGACCTCCACGCTGTCTAAACGACGCTCAATTAAACTAATTGAGGATGTTCCATTTCAAAACATGCCCATGTTACATCCTGATGAGGAGGTATCAAAAGAAAATGAATCTGGACCACTTTTGAATGATGACATCTGCATTGCCACAGGGATTCACCTATCAAACTAATTTAGGTTTAGAGCTAAAATCAACACTGCTGTCGGGGAGGTGATTTCTATTCATTTAAAAACCCCCAGGCTAAAGAGTGATGGGGGGGGCGGGATTTTAATGTCACAGGAAAAAGGAGACATAGGAAAATGCAGGGACTGTGCCCAGAAGGGTAGGACGCTCGGTTTAGCCACCAGGTGTTTACTGATCACCCAGTGTAAGGATCCATGCGTAGGATGGAGAAGATTCCAAAACACAGCCTCTGACCTAAAGGGGCATACTGTCGTATCTGCAGGGACACTCCCAATGAGGAGGGGGCGGCTAAGTGTCACTGCTGAATCACTGTTGGCCAGTAGTCTCCTCTGTGCCTTACTAAATTAATCCTCCCCAGGGACTATTAACTGGCCCATTTTACAGGTGAGTTCACTGTACGCACGTCAGGTGCTAAATATTTGAATAGGACTTCTCATTGACAAGCTTCAAATAATTTTAATGTTCTATCTCATCGGACTGTCAGAACCACAGAGAGACAGGCAGTATCAGAAAGCGTCCCACAGCCACACAAAGTGGGCATGGCGGCCTGAGAAGGCGCTCTGTGGCTACTAATCTGCTACTTTTGTAAAGAGATGGCACTAAAGGGCAGTTGTGTGATACCCAAATGAAGCAGTGACAAGGAATTCCACTGGACTTCACCCAAGACGAGATGGCTTCCTGTGGTGCAGCGTGCATGAAGGAGGGCATGATGGATGGGAGCCCCAGAGGAGAGGCTGTGTTCTGAGTGGCAGCAGGGGGAGGGCGCGCCTTGTCAGAGCCAAGGATGGAGGAGGGGAAGCAGATCTATTTGGTGTGAGGGCAAATGCAAAGAGATAAAAGTGGCAGGAAATGGGGTGCCACTATGGATTTTGTATGACAGGACTGAAGAAATTAAAAATGGTCAGTCTTGGGGCGCCTAGGTGGCTCAGTCGGTGAAGCATCTGACTTCGGCTCAGGTCATGATCTTGCAGTTCGTGAGTTCGAGCCTTGTGTCGGGCTCTGTGCTGACAGCTCAGAGCCTGGAGCCTGCTTCGGATTCTGTGTCTCCCTCTCTCTCTGCGCCTCCCCTGCTGTCTTTCTCCCTCTCCCTCCCTCTCTCCCTGCCTCCCTCCCTCCCTCTCTCTCAAAAATAAACATTAAAAATTCTTTTTGTTTTTTAAACATTTTTATTTATTTCTGAGACACTGAGAGAGACAGCGTGAGCGAGGGAGAGGCAGAGAGAGAGGGAGACACAGAATATCCGAAGCAGGCTCCAGGCTCTGAGTTGTCAGCACAGAGCCCAATGCAGGGCTTGAACGCACGAATCGCGAGATCATGACCTGAGCCGAAGTCAGACACTTAACCAACCAAGCCACCCAGGCGCCCCTAAATGAACAAAGAAATATATATATATATTTCTTTTTAAGTGGTCTTTCCAGAAGGTGAATTTAGAGTGAGGGATAATGAAAAACAAAGCAGTCAAGGAGAAAGGCAGGATAATTGGGATTGCTGGATAAATTACAGAACAAATAATATAGAAGGAATGATTGTGTATGCTAAATGATAATTGTTCTACATTATAAATAAATATAGAGCAAATACAAAAATAAATAGAACCAACTCTCCAAATTGAAGGGCTTTAATGCAGACTGAAAAAGAACCCAGAGAATCTCTACAAAAATATCTACAATTCAAATCTTGTCCCTGTATCATTTTTAACTTCATCCTTTTTTTTCCGGCTAATCCTTGGGTTGACTCACATGTTCTCACTCCTAGCTAAAAAGTGAAAGCTACATATCATCATCATTAATAATAAACGGGAAGGACGCAGGTTCCTGCACTTGACAGGAAAAAGCAGAAAGACAGAACAAGCACCGAAGGTACAGTTGAAGGTGATAATAATGATTCATCACTGTTAAATGTCTCCAAAAACCCTCCCTGGAAAACCCTCCCCAGCCCCATCCACAATGCGCTGAATTGTGTCCCCCGGAAAAGATCCGCTGAAGTCCTGAGTCCCGGAACCTCACAAGGTGACCTATTCAGGAAAGGATCTTGCAGATGTAACTGGTTAAGATGCGGGTGTCCTGGAGTAAGGTGGGCCCTAAATCCAGTACAACCGGGGTCCTTACAAGAGGACAGACCCAGATAGAGAGGCACATAGGGAGGGAACCATGTGACGCTGGAGGCAGAGACTGGGCTAAGCTGGCACAGCCAAGGACTGCCAAGGATCGCCCCCAACCCTAGAAGCTAGGAGGAAGGCATAGAACAGATGCTACCATAGCGTCTTCAGTCTGCGCGGCCCTACCAACACCTTGATCCTGGATTGCTAACTCCTCTTGCTAACGTAAGAGAAGAGACTTCTGTGGCTTTGAGCCACCCACCCTGGGGTACTTTGTTTTGGCAGCCACAGGGCGCTAACACACTGGCTTTACTTCAGCCTTTGAGAGGTAGGACGGCAAAGGGAAAACCAGGTTTGTCCGGGGCTTGGGAGGTATGACTTCCAGGCTCCATTCTGCACCTGCCTCCCAGGCTAACCTCCCCTTCTCAAAGACCTTCGTCTCTCAAATGACGTACTGGGGCTGGAAGAGCCATTGGTCTGCTCTTAGGTTTGACATCCCAATTCTATCCCATTAAAGCCCAGAAAGTCAGCTGCTCCAATATCTGCTGAGGGCAAGAGTATATAACGGGGCTGACACAAGGTGAACACTTCCAAATTCAAGGATCCCCGCCCCCCCCCCCCATCACCAGCGGAAGCAGGTAGAAAGCGAAAAGAAGGAGCAATTAGTGGCAGCGGTGGCCTTTACCATATGCCACACAATCACTGCATCTTCCATCAAAGCTGGCCTGCAGCCCTCATGCCGCGACGAGTTAATACAGAGAGACGCTGGGAGCTGCCAGACGCAGAAAACGACTACACGGGGACGCACGGAGGATCTCGGCACCCGACACTTCAGTTCCCAAACCTGCCCGTGTCAAGGTCATCGAACCCCAGAAATACAAAACCGACTGCGTGGAGAAGAAAGGAAGGAAAGGCTGGCATCGGAATTGTCCCCCAGGCCTGACCCCCCTGAGACAACGCACTTTTCATGTCACATCGTTCCTGGCTGGTGGGCTCCTCAGAGCTGCTAGAAACAAACGATTAGTAAAACAAACCCACTAGTAAAGACGAACAAGAACTTCCTGTAAAAACCTCACACGCTATTCTATGTTACCTTTCTTTCAAGAAGAAATTACGGCTGTCAAATTACACCCTTTCATTACTGTCACAGACTCTTTTAAGAACGGCTAATCAGAGAAACCTACAGAGGTATTTAATCAGATTTTTTTCTTCAAATGACCTAATGTTTTGGTATGAAACCGCTGCCAGCTCACGCTGGGTAGAAATTTAGCACTGTCAGCATTTAATTATTATTTTATTGCAGATTTCTTTACTTTCCTACAGGGAAGAAATAACTTAAAAAAAATTTTTTAATGCAACAAACGCTTAGCGTTTAAAATCGCAAGACACTGCACTCATTATTTTGCGTTGTCAAAAATTACTCGTTCAGGACGTGGGGCCCATCACGGAAACACACTTTTGAGTTAGTAAGTGGCACCACTATCACTAGCTTCAATCTTCCAGAACATTGAGACCGCGGAGCGAAAATAACGTTCACTGGACTGGTATGGGAGAAATGAAACTATTCACAACTCATTGTCGTGTGTGTGTGCGTGTGTGCGCGTGTGTGTGCATGTGTGTGCGTGTGTGTGTGTGTGTGTGTGAGATAGCAGCTACGTATTTCAAATGACACCCCCTGCCCCGTGACACCTGAATGAAGCCGGTGGCTTTGCCCGCCTGCCCTTCCCCGCCTCTCCTCCTCCTCCTTGTCACTTTGCCTTTTTTTCCGCTAAGCGGGCAGTAAGGGCATGAAGAGGAGAAAAGGAGGAGAAATAGGAAGGAAAGAGAAGACAGGTGTGCAGGTGTGACCTGCTCCCAACAGAGCCGACCCACGGTCCCAGGTACAGAAGCCAAGAGCGGTGCCCAGAGGGGCAGAGGTCTCGGTGTGTCCCCTGGAAGCAGCTTCCCCCTCATTTCTCCCTCATCGCTGGTCTCAGGTCCCTTCCTCGAACAATACTCGTTTCCTCACGGACGCCGCACAAGCCCCTCCTCATTTGCACTGCTTCCCCTTTATCCAGAGTTTCTCTCTTGTTCTGGAATTGGGTTCTCTGAACAAGCTGGGGACACCAGGAGCAGCAACAATTACGTCTTGAGAATCTACTGCAAGCGAGCGACTGTGCTCCCTACGAAGGTGTGACGTGGTATGAATGTGGGTACAGAGGAATCCCCGGGGAAGATTCACGTGCAGCAAGAAAGCGACCCCATTCATCAGCGTGCAGAACGATTCAGGAGCGGCAGGGGGGAGGAAGGTCACGGCTGCTCACATTTACCGGCTCCAGCAGGTGCCTGGTGCTGCCAGCGCACTTTTCCCCAGATGGGTCCTTCTAGTCACCCCAGTTTCTCTCATCTGAACAAGCTCCACCTCCTAGATGTCAGCATCCCAGCACTTCCCTATCCCCCCTGACTTCCCTTCCAAACCACCAGAAGGTTCTCTTCACCTCCACCTCTTCAGAGCTTCCTCTTATTCTAGTCCAGGGACATCACTCGCCTGGTCTCGATGACCACACTCCTACACACAACAGCAAAAGTGATGCTCTCAATAAAGACCTGAATGCAGGAAGCTGGCGAGTGGCTTGCCGTGACAGCTACAATAAACCCAACCGAGAGCAGCCTGCCCCTGACCACCTGCTGGACCTCCGCCGAGGCCACCCGTTCCCACACAGTCACCCTGTTCCAATCTTGCAGACCAGCCGGGCTCCCTCCACTGGCCTCAGGATCTTTGCACAGGCCACGTCCGCTGGCTGCAAGCGTTGATGTCTGGGGAATGAAGTTACTTCTGGATTTGTTGGTTTTGTTTCTTTGTTTTGTTTCCTTCTGGCTTTTTAAGACTCTGTAAATGTCACCTCCTCAGAGACGGCCCCTCCCATTTGTATCCCTCATTGTTTCTTATCACAATTTGCAACTGTTTCACTTGTTTACTTGTTAATTATACATGAATTCTTCCCCAGCAAGGCCTCTGTCCTTATTACTGCCGTGACTCCAACAACTCGCATAAGCCTGGCAAAAATCAGAGATGTAATTTTTTTAAATGAATGAATCAAGTGTTTGCTGTTCATTTCCCAATACAGTACATAGAACAGACAGAAACTCCTATGTATTTTTGTAAGTAAGCTCCACGCCCAAAGTGGGGCTAGAATTCACAGCTCCAAGATCGAGAGTCACATGCCCTCCCAAGTGAGCCAGGCAGGCGCCCTAGAACCTCGCATGTATTTATTTACACACGGATCAAGGATGGGTTGGCTTCTTTTTTTTAATTGAGGTATAACCCACAGATAACATTATCTTACTTCCAGTGTACAACAAAATGACTTGATATTTGTATATATTGTGAAATGGTCACCACAAGAAGTCTAGTTAACATCCATCACCACACAGTTACCCATTTTTTTCTTGCAATGGGAACGTTTAAGGTCTTAGCAACTTTCAAATGCACAATATATCATTATTGCATATAGTCACCGTACTGTATAGTTTAGCCCTTTCTTAGGTAACCTTCAGGTTGAGTTGTATGTTAGTCTTGGTTTCAGTTCCTACAGTCTGATTACCCCTTGACAGCAGAGAGGCAAAAGGGATGGAGGGAGGTGGGGGCCCAGGGGCAGGATGGAGGTGACGGAAGGCTGTGGTGACCCCGGGGGAGTCACCGCCGATGAGTCAGACTTCCCACCCAGACTTCAGCCCGGCTTGGGCTGTCACCGCAGCTGTTACCTGTCTTCTAGTTCTTTCTCCAAAAGGAAGGGCTCGTTCCTCTAAGAGGGGGCTGCGTTCTGACCCAGAGCACTGTACAGGGAACCCATTGGAAAAGTATGGCTACTACAGAGGTCCGCCGTGACCCATAGGTAATGTAGAAGCCTCAACAAATGCTTTTGTGCCGCCAGAAAACCTCGGTCATTACAAATCAATTCGACATGAATTTGTCGATGCCAGACATTGTTCTCTTCAATGGAGATCTGGAGCTAAAATGCAAAATAGTTCCTTCATTTAAGGAATTTATAGCCCACAAAGGGAGGCAGTAGTCTCTACATGTATGGTCTCACACCCAAGCTACAACACAGCTCTATTATCAGTAAGTGACAGGGACTGGGGTTGGTGCTGTTCCTGCTAGGGACCCAGAAATGTCTGCATGCTGCCTCTCACCTAACTACTCGTCACCATCTAGGGAGCTAAGCACAGGAGCAAGGGCCCAATAGGAATCAGGGTCTCACTTTATCACGAGCTGAGTCAAAGCAGCGCTCGGACAGGGCTGACTCGCCTGGCCACTCACAACCGAGTTACCACATAGTCAACTTAAAAGCACAGTGTCGGGGCGCCTGGGTGGCTCAGTCGGTTAAGCATCTGACTTGGGTTCAGGTCATGATCTCAGTCGGTGAGGTCGAGCCCCACATCGGGCTCTGTGCTGACAGCTCGGAGCCTGGAGCCTGCTTCCGATTCTGTGTGTGTCTGTCTGTCTCTCTCTCACTCTCTCTGCCCCTCCCCTGCTCATGTTCTGTCTCTGTCTCTCAAAAATAAATATTGAAAAAACTTATAAATAAATAAATAAAGCAGAGTGTCTTGCCCCCGGCTGCTTGCGGCTCCACTCATTTCCTAGAACTTGGCGTATCAGTTTCACAACTGGTCCACCCAAGTGGCGGGAAGGGCAGTTGAAGGGTGCAGCCAAAACACGTGATACCCCTTGCAGCACAACCTATGAGGTACTCAGGATTGCTCCCATCTTACAGACTAAGCAGTAGAGGGACTGCCTCCGGTCATGTGGCCGGGGGGGGTAGGGGGCAGTGCAGCAGGGTGGAGACCCAGGTGTGTGGGAATCAGGTTCAGGTTCACTGCTTTCCTAGGGAGCCTCCCCGTGACGGTCATGCCACATGCATGAGGCGACACCTCCATCTAGGAAGCAGATTTTATGGCAAACCCAGAGCCACAGACAGCAAGAAGGAAAGCAGCCATTTCTAGAAATTTCCAGGGTGGTAGGGCTTCAACTACAGGGCACAACTATGGAGAAGGACCCGGATATTTAAATGAGAAAGAAGGATCTTTAAATAGCTAAAAAAAAAACCCCAAGTACTCAGCCTCTGCCCCTAATTGTCCCCTTGAAATTTTGTTCAGAACCTATTGACTCTTTCTTTGAATGTCATTCTGATTAGTTGTGTCAACTGGTTTTTTAGCCTTTAGCCAGGTGGAGGTGGTAAATTAAAACTAAATCCTGGAGGGAGACAGTGATTGCAATGAAAAGTGATAGACTGAAGGGGAGAAAAAAACATTTTTTTTCTTTTTAAAAGGCAGCAGAAGTCGGCAAGCTTTTCCTACAAAGATCAGAGGCAAATATTTTAGGCACTGTGGCTCAGGCCCTCTCTGTTGTGACTACTCCGCTCTACCACGGTAGCTCAAAAGAAGCTATAGACACAAGTGAATGAGGGGGGCGCTATGCCAATAAAATTTTATTTACAAAAACAGGTGGTGGGTCGAATTTGGCCTGGAGGCTCTAGTTTACAACTCAGGGAGTAAAGACAGGCTTCAAAGCGGGCACAGTATCTAGAAAATCTTGGCAATGTGGGGCTGTATCATAAAGAAACAAATACTCCAAACCCCCCAAAAGCCCTTAGGACAACTGACATTAGAAAAGAGCATGGTCCTTCATCATAAAATTATAACATTTTAGGAATCTAAACAACTTTGGGAATACGACGGTCCAATTCCCTATTTTTATAGATGAAGAAATACATTTTCTGAGAGGTTAAAGAGACTTACTAAAGGTCACACGGCTAATTAATGATTACACTTAAATTAGAACCAGAGTTTGGGCTCTAAGTTTAGAACTCTTTCCATTATTTCATGTCTATTATTTTAGCTTCTTTGGTAACAATGAAATAGAGGAAATGCTCATTTAATTAAAATACTGCACCCCTGAGACCGTTCCAATTCTGGAATTACTAAAGTACACAGTTCTAGATATTTAGAAAGATGATTTTGAATCATTAAGACAAAGGTTACATTAGGTTTAATGTACTCAGACAATGTGATTTCAGAAGTCGTGCTAAAAAATACATTTCAAATAATTTGAAGATTAATATATGTGAAAATTCCTGTTCTCCATCGTGCGTGGGAAAATGAACTACTGTTGTCCATTAGTATAGGAAGAAAGGCTTGCCATGGTGTTTGGTCATAAATTTGACCAGTTCCAGGACAGCCCACCAATCACCAGCATATCAGCAAGCTCCGTTCCCCCCCCCCCATAACTGTCTAAATTGCTGGGTGCCCATCTTCGATCAACTGTCTTATCAAACTGAAAAACAAAAGGCATTCCCAGCTCTCTACCTGTCCCTTCCTCTTTTCTATCATTAGCAACGTCTTCTGCTCCTTTTCGGAATTAATTAGGAAATAAAAATAGAAACCCTGACATGTTTATAAAGGTTCTGAGTGCTGGTTAAACATGAAAGAACAGAGGTTGGGAACACGAGGTGACAAATTTTATTTCTGTGATGACAAGAGAGAGTCCTCCCACCAGCTGGACCCTGCAAGCCGCCAGAACCACGCACCTGTCGGCAGAGAAGTCAGATAGGAAGGGGGAGCTGAAAAAGATTTGAGGGCCCAGTGGCCTTCTGTGCCACGCAAATGAGGTCTAATTGCTTGAGAGTCACTGAGCCCTGTTCAGTGCAGAGAGGTTCCTCCCGGCTCCAGACAGATGGGAGAGCAGAGAGAGACCACTTCCGTTTTCCTGACCTGTTTCTGTTTAGAGACCCCGGAGCAGGGCTCTGGTTGGGGGAGTGCACCCGTTCCAACCTCCGTTTGCAGGAAAAGGGCAACGGGGTGGGTCCCTAGTACCTCTGAGTGTCCCTGAAATGCACTTCCCACTTTGACAGACCTGCCAAAGGAAATGAGAAGCGATAAGTGATTGGCCCCGGATTAGATCAGCCACCTTGGGAAAGGTGCTGAGACAGAGATATTTCACTGAAATAAGGAGAAACCTGGGAATAGATTTCTGGCAAGCAATCCCAAAGCAGATATGGTCTGAATTGGAAATGGATTTCATGGGCAGATAAAGTCTAATAAACGGCAGGTCACTCAAAAATCATATATCATCAAGTCTCATACAGTGTCTGTGAAGTTTGTTATCAATAATTTAACACCAGAAGAACCTAGCCCTTGGCAAATATTTAATTTCAAAACATACCTACTGATTTACTCAGATACAGCATACATAGTATATTAAAAATATATTACAAGAAGCCAGATGCCAATAAAGCCGCACTTAGAGAAGATGGGCTGCACTTGTTGCTTTCTGGATATTTTGCTGAAGAAGGGGCTGGGCCCTCCACCTGCAAACTGGCTCACTAGCAAATTCTAAACGGTGCAAGAGAAGAAAGCTTGCACAGGAGCTCCGCTTCACACGGTACGGACCCTGCCTGGGCTCCTATTCTCAGGCCAAGCCGTGAGCCAGGTAACAGAAGTGTTGGGGTGTGTGAGAACCAGCGGCCCATCAGAAATGGTCCTCCATCCCAGGCCTGAAGGTTAAGGGCAGAGGGAGCATCTGTATAAAGCAAGGTCTTCAGGAGCAAAGAGGAGTCATTTTGAAGGGGCCTGGAGGCAGAGGGGGTCATCTCCAAAGTCACTGTCCGTGGTTATTGTGGATCTGAGCCACTCCCTGGTCAGCAGCCCCTACCCAATCCTTCAGTCCACTCCAGAGCAGACCCTCGCCACTTCCTGGCTGCTACCTGTCACCCCCTTACTGTGGACTGAGTGTTTGTGTTTGCCTCGGCCCCCCCCCACCCCACTCCAAAATTCACATGCTGAAATCCTAACGGCCAGAGTGATGGTGTTCCAAGTGGCAGGACCTTTGGGAGGTGATTCGGTCATTAGTACTCTTTTTTTTTTAATGTAGTGGGTTTTTGTTTTTGTTTTTTTTTTTTTTTTGGAGAGACAGAGAGAGACAGTGCGAGCAGGGGAGGATCAGAGACAGAGGGAGATCGTAAAGACAGACTCCAGACTCTGAGCTAGCTGTCAGCACAGAGCCCGACGCGGGGCTCGAACCCACGAACCGCGAGATCATGACCTGAGCCAAAGTCAGACGCTTAACTGACTGAGCCACCCAGGCGCCCTCGGTCATTAGTACTCTTATAAATAAGAGACCCCAGAGAACTGCCTCACCCCTCTACCAGGGAAGGACTCAAGAAGAAGTCCGTGACCTGGAAGCGAGCCTTCCACCCAACCACGTGGGCACCGTGAGCTCAGATCCCCACCTCCAGGCTGCGAGGCATAAATTTCCGTTGTTTATGAGCCACCAGTCTGTGTATTTTCTTTAGACGAAGACCCCAAAGGCAGCTGGTGCCGGCAGCAAGAGTGCCGAAGAAATGGATATTTTCTAAGGGAATGGGAGTTCATTTAACTGAGTTTAAAACACAGGCCTGGCCTCAATAAGGACAGATTAGTTCTGTGGTAAATACTTCCCTAATAAGATTTTAGGTCTTCTTTGGGGTGATAAAGGCCTGGCAGGGATACGTTCAGTAGCTGGCAGGGAGAACGCAGAGACTGAACGTGCCAATGGGCGCCTCCAATCATCCTCCACCCGGAGCACCCCGGGGAGGGGCGCGGTCACTGAATGGAGGGCTCGAGGGAGCTAGGTGCCAGTCTCAGCCCCCACTGCCCCACTGACTCCAAGCCTAGGGCCTCGGGATTCAACTCCACAGTCTCAAAGTGCCCTCCCGTTTCAGCGTGATGGAACAGAACTGTTATCAGCTCTCAGCAGAGGGATTTCTACCACTACACGGGCGTCACAGTGAGAAGCTTCTATGATCAGACCACAGGCAGTGGCCAGAAGGAGAAAAGATTGGCCGAGTGTCCGGAGACCCGGCTCCTCACTTCTCTGGGCTTATCTAGCCGTGCAAAGGGGGCCCAGACCTCTGGGGCCCTTCCAGCCCTCAAAATCCCTTCCCTGTGAAATCCTGAATTGCCTAAGGACGGAAAACTATGAATCTCTTAGTTCTGCACGTAGCACCTTTCAGGCGGGTGGAAAAGTATACCAGAAGTCTGAGACAAGACACCACCGGCGCTTCCCCCTGCACACAAACACACCCGACAGGCCTAGTCACAGGCTTAAGCAGATGAGGCCAGGTAAGAAAATCACAAAATCCTCGAAGCCAAAGGAAAGTGCCGAGAAAAAGGTGTCTGAACCGATGACAATGAAGGCCAGCACGGACTCAAAGTTTCTGCGTCATAAACTACAACCGCTCTCCTCCTCATCTTCCCTGAAACACTCCTACCTTTCAGAGATGGCATTAAGTGGCCAGCCCACCAAAGGGACTCCCAGGAGACAAGGACTCCAGAGGTCATAGTTGCAATCATTCTAGTCATAACCTTGTGGGACCCTGCCATCTGGACGGGTTCACAGGTCTGCTGGTCACCAGCCACTTGAGACTTCAGTATCACGCTGATGACAGCATGGAGGGGACTGAAGTGTCTGTTTGGGGTCAGTAGACCCTGGCAGGACTGGGGGTCCATGGGGAGTAGGGACAAATGCTCCCAATACGGGAGACAAACTGTCCACTCCCGACTTATGCCAAAGGCCAGTCTTCTCCAATGCTGGTGAATTCTCTGAAAACAAAGCCCAGTCTGCAATTCATCGTTACAGCCAAGCACAAAGCACAGCTCGAGAACACACAGACCACAAAGTATGTAAAAGTCAGCATTTTGCAACCAAAAGAAACTGCCACGTTTGGTCCCTTGGTTGCTCTTTTAGGGATGAGCTCTTTTCCTCTCTGGTGGCAGCAACGGATTCAGAGTTCAGCCGAGACCCCAAGTCAGAGACTATCGATGATACCCAACAATCGCTTCTTATTGAGGGCTAGTAACCCCAACTCATGCTTTTGTCCACTCTTGTTAACACTGAGGCCATGCTGTGGCCACGTGATCAACTGGTCAGAGAAATAACGGAGCTCACGCTTTTGCGTGGGGATCCCACCTACCCCCCAACTCAACAACAGTGCTTGTGAAATTCTTCATTCAGCAGAACTGGGAGCTGGATGCTTACAGGCTTAACTGATAAACTTCCTCGTGCCGAAGTTCACGGAGGTGAGAGAAGAATCAGGTCTTTGACTTTTGTGCCAGGTCTCATGTAAGCAAATTCTAGTCTCGACACCATAGTGACTCATTTTCAGTCACTTCTTTTCACCTCTGAAGGCTCCCAATGTAATTTTCCAGAGACATCATCTTAGTAAACTCTGGGAGCCCCAGAGGGAAAATGTTAGAAATATCAAAACAGCCACATGTGCCAGAATTCAGGGCTTTGTTAAAACAATTTAAATTTAGTGCATTTGGGTCGCTTTATTATTAACAATTTTAGAAAATTTTGCTTTAGCGACTTCGCGGGCTGCTTTTTCACTGCCAAACTAAATACTGCACTTTAAAATACACCCTTGCGTTCACATGCGATTTCTCCTTTTAGGCGAGGAATGTAATGTTGACATAAATGTCAAATAAAATTAATGAGAGAATGGGCACTCAAAGGGTACTCCTGTGAAGGGAATTTGTTAAACTGGGACCTTTGAGCCCAAATGTATATATAATGATATAACACTCATACGAGGAAAGAATCTTGAATGTTAAGCTCTAGCAAATTTATCACCTTTGTCAGAAATGCTGTTACCTACAAAAAGCACGTTGCAAGTAAATTAAGATGAAAATACCATCAGATTAGAAGTGCCTAGTCTGTCCCAGCAAGCGACTGTTAAATTAGCAGGGTGGCCCATCTGCTGAGTTATCGAATCCCTCACTTATCTATACAGAATTCAGATCAGATGTCTGAGGCTCTGCCCCAAGACGTCCCCTGTCGACTTTGCAAATGGACTTCCTCTGGCCCAACCCAGCTCCTTCCCCCACCCCTCACCCCAACCGGCCACTTAAGAAGAGTAAAAATGGCAGTTAGAGCAAATAACAGGTATTTTCACCTAATAGTCAAGGCACTGGAGACTAGCAGAGTGGCCTGCTTCTATCGATACAGTGATATAACTACTCGGTCTTTTTATTTGTAGTCGCAAAAACCTTTTCCAAGTATGGTAGAATCACGGAAAATCACTCTAATCATTGAAAAGAGCCTTGTTCCCAGGAAAGCAGCTCTAGTCTTCTCTTGTCAGAGTAAAAGGCAGGGAGTAAAATTTCCCGTAAACACAGGGGAAATCTACATTTACCCCCACGCCAAGGAAAGTGACAAGCGAGACTCCCCAGCAGCCACGCTAGAATCTAGGCATAGAGCCTCGCAAAAGTCTGGCATGAGCGGATGCCTTAGGCAGAGGGGCTTCCAAGAAAACACTTCCTGTGTTTTGTTTTTTCTACGCTTTAGAATTGGGTCCTAAGCACCTGATAGGGGCCATCACATTCCACTTCCATACATCGATCTCAAATACGATCATATAATTTTGAAAAATCCATGACGTTTTCCTGAAAAAAAAAATTAGAGGGATGGGTTTCTACTTCTTGCCGGCTACCTGGATACCTCCGTCTCCCGGAAAACTCCCAAAAGAACAGCGCACGAATCACGAAGGTCCTAGGAGGGATTCCTCCAAACATGGGACCCAGGCAAATCTCGCAAAACCCACAAAATTCTTTCTGATGTTCACACATCTTTAAACCTTTAGCAAAATCCATATATTCAGGGGCAGTCACAGAGAATCTCTAATTAATTTACGGTGTGGCAAAGAGAAAACATTTAACTACCAACTTCAAACAACTCACACTCTCTGTTTACTGTAAAGTAATCCTTACTCTGGTTAATTTGGAATGTCTGCAAAGGACCCAGGGAATATTCTCCATTTTTATCCTTCATCTCCAGGCTATCAGTTCATAATGAACAAATATGGAAATTTTTCTGAAGGGGAAACCCAACTACCAAAATAACTCCTTCATAATTCATATGTGCAATCACAACACTGATTAACAAAAACCTGAAACAGTTCCTGAAAGCCTAAAGCATTAATTGCTCTGTGAGCTATCAGGACTCCATGAAAACCTATGACAGCAGGTTACTCGGGCAAATTAAATCATGTGAACTTAAGGCAGAAAAAGGGAAATCTTCACTTGGTGGATTTGCAGGCTGGTAAATGTATGCTTTTGAAGAGAGGGGACCAACCCACGACTCTTCGGGGCTCTATATTTCAACCTTGAAAGACGTATGAAAGAGGAAAAAAATGCCGTTGCAAATTGATTTTATGCCAGCATGAAAGGCAATGTGCTATCTTTTGAGAGACCTAAAATAAATGAATGATACTATTTCCATTAAAGGGGAAACTCCTTTCCCTGAGTGTCTACTGTGTGTCTGGGGCTGGCTGGTCAAGGTGATTCTTCTCTTGGCTTCTGTGGAACCCACATCCAGTTCTCCAACTTCAATGAGAGCTCCTACTCAATTTTTGCTGGCTCATCTTTTCTGGGTCCAATCTCTGCATCTTGGTGCTCGGGGCTCTGTCTTAGACCCTTTTCTCTCTGGACAATCTCGCCCAGTCTTAGAACTGTGGACACCACCCATCAGCTGGTGACTCCCCCTGGGCTCTATGAGTCAATACTCAGCTGCCTTTTTTTTTTAATTTAAATCCATATAGTGTAATAATAATTTCAAGAAAAGAATTTAGTGATTCGTCACTTACATATAACACCCAGTGTTCATCCCCACAGTGTCCCCCTAATGTCCCTCTCTCCTTTAGCACTTCCTCCCACCCAGCTCCCCACCAGCAACTCTCAGTTTGTTCTCTGTATTTAAGAGTCTCTCTCTGTTGTTTACATAATTTTTGTTTCCCTTCCCTTATGTTCATCTGTTTTGTATCTGAAATTCCACATATGAGTGAAGTCATATGATACTTGTCTTTCTCTGACTTATTTTGCTTTGCATAATACATTCTAGTTCCATCCATGTTATTGCAAAAAGCAAGATTTCATTCTTTTTGATTGCTGAATAATATCCCATGGTATATTTATATATCACATCTTCTTTACCCATTCATTAGTTGATGGACATTTGGGCTCTTTCCATACTTTGGCTATTGTCAGTAGTTCAGCTGCCTTTCTGATGTCTCTAACAGCATCTCAAATGTAGCTCTCCAAAACAGAACCCCTGATGGCCACCACCCTGTCCTGAGTCTTTCCACTCCCAGGAGATGATACCGCCTTCCAAAATCCTAAAATAATCCTCTGCTGATCCCTTATCCCTCATCCTTCACTTCCAATCCATTAGCTCTACTTCCAAAATACATCCTGACTCTTTCTGCTTCTCCCCAGTGCACCTCCCCACTCCAGCCGAAGCATCTTTGCTCTCCTGGATACTGTCATATGTCTTAACTAGGTCTCTCTACTTCCATCCTCCACAGTGTAGCCAGAATGTTCTCTTAAAAAATGAATCTGACTCGGTGACTCCTTGCAAATTCTCTAGTAGTTTCCCATTATGCCTAGTATAAAACCCATGCTTCTCTGGTCTGTAAGACCTGATGTGATGAGGTCTTGCTGTTTTACCCCCAATCACTCAACTCGCGAACCTCCATGCACACTGAGGAGACACCCAGCAGCATTTGCTCAATAAGTATGTAAAAAAATAAGTAAATATATTTCCCTCTTTTTCCCCATGTTTATGAGATGGATTATTCTTACTTCAAAGAAGAGAAAATTAAGGTTTCCATAGATACGACCAAGGTCATCCAAATAACTGGAGACAAAGCCAAAGTTTGGACCCAAATCAATGGCTCCAAAGACCATCTTTCAAAACACCAAATTAGTGTTTCTAGAGAAGTCTAGAAAATCCATCAAGAGGATTTTCCAAACACCCTGCTCTTAAGATTTTCCAAAAACAAATCACCTGGGAACTTCTATGAGGATCAGAATTTCTTTTCCCATCACTCATCATCTGTAAAATGGGTGAACACAATGAGTTTCTCATAAAGAAATCTTTTTTTTCCAGATTATAAAGAGTTTTGTAAACTTGGATGATTGCTTTCCAGGACGACCAAGCTGTGCAGTCTTCACTAAAATCTGTTCTGAGCACAGATACCATTGTGTGGGGTTCTCTGTCAAAGTGGGTAATGACACAGACTAAAAGGATCAGAGTTAAGGACTACATAATACCAAACATGGACCTGTCTTCCCCAACCCCTTTAAAGACGATGTAAACTCATCCTACTGAAAGATTTAGACAAAGGGAACAGGTGATTTCTAGAGGGTCCCCAACCCTGCGCAGTCCGCCTCTGTAGGATTCCTTGAACCAACACTTGATTGCCTGATTAACCTTTGAGAAGAGAGGCTACTCCCTACCCACCCAGCGTGTGTTCCCTGAAGATCTTTTCCACTTAAAGATTATTTATGGGGCTCCTAGGTAGCTCAGTCAGTTAAGCGGCCGACTTCAACTCAGGTCACAATCTCATGGTTCATGAGTTCAAGCCCTGGGTCGGGCTCTGTGCTGACAGCTTGGAACCTGGAGCCTGCTTCCGATTCTGTGTCTCCCTTTCTCTCTGCTCCTCCCCTACTTGCACTCTCTCTCTCCCTCAAAAGTAAAGATTTTTTTAAATCTGAAGTTTATTTATTTATTTTGAGAGAGAGAGAGAGGGAGGGAAGGAAGGGACAAATAGAGGAGGGAAAAAGAAAATCCAAGTAGGTTCTGCACTGACAGTGCAGGGCTTGAACCTACGAACTGCAAGATGATGACCTGAGCTGAATCCAAGAGTCAGAAGCTTAACTGACCGAACCACCCAGGCGCTCCTCCCTGAAGATCTTGACCCAGTTTTATTTGTAACGGGCATGCACATGCCCCATAATTGGTACACATTGAGTGCGAGGGATATGACGTTACTTTATTTCTTCCAAATCCAATGAAATCTGGATCTCAAGGCATCTGTCAATGGAAATCATTTCAAAAGTGTTTTTAAGGGCGTTTCCCTTTTCCTGGGGTTACAGAAACATCTTGGGGAATTACATGGGACACAGAGAACAGGAAAAAGCTCTGTGGGAGTCAGTTCCCAGAGCCACCTCCAGGATGTCCAGCAGCCACCCTTTCCTGGTTCTCCCTCAAACCAAGTGGGACCACAGGAGTCTTTGGTCGTGGCTCCGAGGGCCAGGGTGCTTGGTGTCACGTCCCTGCGGCATCCACACACCACCCCATCACAGAATGCGGCACATTGTTGGCTGCTCAAGGGAAGCAGGCAGATCTGTCATTCCAGGGATTCCCCCCGACTCCCAGGCCCTCTCCCAAAGTCCCCGAAATCCAGCAGCCTCTCAGAACCCTCCCTGCAATACTGAACCATCCTGTTTCCTCAGTGCTGTGACCTCCATCTACTTCCCTCACAAAAGTCTGAGCGGAGGTCAACTTCTAAATATCTGGAAACCCAACGCGCAGCCCCAGGACACAAAGACATTGCAACAACCCTCTGAGATAAGGAGTCTAGACTCCAAATACAAACATTCCACTGCTTTCTTTGGAGGGGAGGAAGAAAAGGAATTCTTGCAGGTCTTCTGCTTTGGGGAGAATAAAACACACACTAAGACGTCCATTGGGTTTCCTGCCACCCGTTCCACACATTAACTTTAATAAACCTTAAGCCTCACGGCGGCAGTTGCCCGCTCTTCATGGTGCAGCTCTAAATCAGTGTCTGCAGCCTGTTCTCTTTCCAAGCGTGTCTCAGTGTTTCCAACTGCCTGAACTCCACGGTTCTACTGGGTGAGTCCTCAGACACCTCGAACTCAGTGTCTCTGGAAGGAAACTCATCATCTACTTCGATTTCCTTCTTCCTTGTTCTCTTTCCGTTAATGGCCACACCTAGTGTCTGGGATGCAAACGGCATGCAATAACATTTTTTTTTTAATTGGTATGAATCAATGAGCAGCGCCAGAGAGACTATAAGCACCTTGGCTTAACCATGAAGACCTCGGGTATGCTCACTCCAACCTCACCTGTTTAAACCGGCTTTACTAGGATACAAGATCTATTTAAAGAGCACAATGTGATGAGTTTTAGCATATGTGCTCACCTGTTACACCTGTGATGCAATCTTCAGTCACACTAACAGTCATACTCTTCACTGCCGAGTTTCTTCGCGTCCCTCTGAAGTCCCTCCTCCCTGCCATCTCCAAGCAATCACTCACCTGCTTTCTGTCTTTCTAGTTTGCATTTTTTAGAAATATGTGTGTGTGTGTATATATATGTAACATATAATGTAAAATATATTATATCTTTATTATATACATTATACATGTTGTATGTATTTATATATGTATATATGTACAATATATATTGTACATTATATGTAACATATAAATATACTACATATGTTTATTATATGTTACATATTATATGTAACATATGTTATATATAGTATCATATATTATATGTAACACATAATGTATAATATTTCTATATCTAATAAAGAAAATGTTACCAAAGCATCCAGCACAGTGGGAAGCCTACCACAGACCACAAAACCCCCGTCTGGAGAGGACGCGGTCCGCCACAATGGACGTACGTTAGCACAATGCGGCTGAAGACTGCATACTGCATCCAGAACGCAGCTAGAAACCACTCCCTGAAGCTGCCCTCTCTGGTCACGACTCAAAAGTGTGTGCTATCTTGAAATAGGTGGATAAAAAGGTACTCTACCTTTTTCGTTGTTTACACCTATATCTTGTTCTGGAAAATACTTAAGATGGCATACTGTGGTAGACTAAATGCTTGCATCTCCTCCAAATTCACATGTTGAAGTGCTAACCTCCAATGTGACAGTCTTTAGAGGTGGGGCCTTTGCGAGGGATTCGGTTCTGACGGTGGAGCCCTAATGGAAGAGACTCCTTATGATCAGCTCCCTTATCAAAGAGATCCCAGAGCAATCCCTTAGGCCCTTCTTCCATGTGAGGACACAGAGCAAAGTCGGTCATCTGTGAACCAGGAAGTGGCCCTTCCTCAGACACCAAATCTGCCAGCACCATGATCGTGAACTTCCCAGCTTCCAGAACTGTGAGCAATATGACTCTGCTGTTTTATAAGCCCCCAGCTATGGGTGTTTTGTTAGAGAACTCCAAAAGGACTGAGACACTTACAAATGCAGGAGGAGGAGGAAAAGATGGATTCCAATGAAATGCACTAACCAAACGCCCCCCATCCAACACAATCTGAATCTTGTATCCCTACCACCATTCTCTGGATGAGTCTCTGTTGTGGTGTGTGTTGTCTGTATCTATCAGTGTGCATTTGCTAAAGCTGCTACAGTTATCACACAAAGCTGGTTGTAAGCTTTCAAAGTCAACACAAAGGAGAAATATTTCCAATTACATGACTCAGTATTCATAAGACACAAGGAAACCAACTGTTGGCTCCTGCAGGTCTCTATAAAGAGCTCATTGTGTGTATTAAGTATCCCCATAGAAACAAAACCGATGATGTGTAGATGAATATAGAGAGAGATTTCATTTAAGGAACTGACTCGCAAGATTTTGCAAACTGGAGAGTCCAAAGTCTACAGGGCAGTCCAGAAGGCTGGAGATCCGGGGAAGAACTGATGCTGCAGATCCAGTTCTAGCTCAGTTTGGAGGCAGAATTCCCTCTTCCTCAGGGGACCTCAGTCTTTTTCTCTTAAGGTCTTCAACTGATTGGATGAGGACTATTCACGTTACAGAGGGAAATCTGCTTTACTCAAATTCTAGTGACTTAAATGTGAATCTCATCTAAAAATACCTCCACAGAGACATCTAGGCTGCCGTTTGGCCAAATATCTGGGTCCCATGGCCCCACTCAGTTGGCACATCAAATGAACCATCACACTATGTAAAGCAGGATTTGCAAACTCAGATGGCCACAGGACCCAGACAGATAAATAAAGTAACTGAGTGAAACCACAAGTGGGAGATGACAGGGAATGGTGGGGACTGGGGACAGCTGGCAGGTATGTGCCTCATCTACAGGCAATCAAATTTGAAAGTTTTGAGACCACTGTCTGGGACCAGCAACAATCACCTACAAGTCAAATAAAGCCCAGGAACCACGGTTTGGATACAACCAGGAACAAAGACACCAATGGGGTGCGTGGGGCTTTTTTGTTTTTGGCACTGACATCAACACAGCACAGCGGCATCAGGACAGAGCACAATTCAATGAAAGCTCAAGGCCAAAATCATGTCAGGTTAGGCGCTTTCTAGTGGTTAGGCTGAATTCAGGAAGAGGTCAGATGGCCTGTTCGTAAACATCACCTTGCTCCACCAACAGTCCACTCGGTGCCGGTGAGGGAAGACTTCTCGCTGGCGTGTGGGATGCAGCTCTCCTGGGTTATTAGTTAAGTATGGGCTGCACGATTCAAGACACAGCAGGCTGGGGGGTAGGGCTGCTGTCCTTCTGAATAAAGACCTGGCGAAGATGCAAGCCCAAATAAAAGGCACCGGGTACTCGTGGGCAGAGCCAACGATGCCCCTGCAACAGCGATTTCAAGCCACTTTAACAGAAGGATACATGGGCAATCAAGTTTCCATGGGCTGAAATACTTCTAGCCTGGAATTTTGTGAGGCGTCATCAAACGCACGTCTCTTAAAGGGTGGACCGTGTCTGTCTTCCGACCGTGCAGCTTTCTGGTCTGCCCTCAAAGATTAACTAGTTGCAAAACATATGCCACAAATTAAGTGACCTGCTCTATGGTATCTAGAAAGCAATTTAAGACGGGGAAATACTTCCCCCCACCAAAAAAGTTGAATTGTTTAAGAATATTTGAACTGTGGCCATTTTTCTTCCTGGCAATAACTACATAGCAGGGCGGAGTATTTCCAACATACGCTTCCAGATTGTGGGACCATCTTGTTTTTGTGCAAAATGATGTGTTCTTATGCTCTCTAAGATAAGGGGCCCTCTTCCCTCCAGATCACCGTGAAACAGGACTTAACGAAGCATTTCAAGTTTACCTCCAGGCTTGGGCCATTTAAAATACAATGCACTTTTTTCTTCTTAATTTTCCAGATCTCAGTCTTTGGAAAGCAAAGGAAGAATGCGCTGATGGCATGAGATGCTGTGGGAACAGCAAAGCACAATACTCTTGTCAGAACCGTTAGTCATTTCCACCAAATCAAATTACTAGCGGAAGTCAAGGGAGTCTCATTATAGAAAAAAACTCAAGGAAGCCGAAGAAAGGGACCATGCTTAAACAACCTTCCAGTTACTAAGAAGGAAAAGAGAAGGAGAAGGTCCCTACTGATCACCAAGGTGGCCTCAGTGCTCCCCATGGTTCTAGGATCCCCTGGTCCATGCAGCCTTGGAAATATTTCACATTCCCAGCTTCACAAATTCATGAGGGGAAGAAGGAGACAAAAGCCCACCCCACTGAGGTCACCAGATGCAGCAACGCCACGCAACATCAATGACAGATGCCACCAGCCCAGGCCTGGCCACCGACCGCTTTCTACCCTGAAACCACTCAGCAACAGCAGTCAAGACGCAGCATCTCAAAATCTGCCATGAGCATCGAGTATGGCATGAATGTTCCCAGAGACTTTTCTTTTCAACAATAAGCCAATCCAGAGAAGGGCTGTGTGGCTGTATTCGCATCGCAAAGCTCCAAAAGCTATTTTTAAGAGCACCCTGCTTCTGCTTAGGAGAGGGAAAGAAACTCAACCCCTTCAAGCATCTCCCAATTATCCTCCCTTCCTCTTCCTACTCCTCCTTTCCAGGTAGTTTGGAAGCAAGGCGGCTTAGTCAAAGGAGGCAAAAGCGCTTGGCACAGGTGATGGCCTGATACCTGGCAGGGTCCGGGATGGCTGGGCACACAGGTGACGAAAGGAGAAGGAACCCACCGAGAGCTGGATGCAGCACCCTAGTAGATTCGATCAGCTGCACCTATCACCTGCAAATAAGAAACAAGGGAGAACACGGGGAGAAGGTTCAAGAAGGCAAGAAAGGCAGAGTACTTCAATGGTTAGCGAGGTGGGCATCAGTCAGTCAATTAATCAGTGTTTCCTAAACCTTGTGCTTGTCCCTATAAGAAAACTAAAGATGTAGAAGTCGTGGTTTGGGCCCCCAAAGAATTAACCTAAGCACACGAGGACAAACAGAACGAGAGAGGTGACAACAGCTGACGAGAGCTGTCAACCAATGTCATGAACACTGCGGGTATATGGAAGAGTGACAGCTGAATTGGGGCCTAATGAAGAAAGCAGACCCCTAGTTCCAGCTGAGGGGGAACCGATCAGAGCGAGTGGCCTGGCCTCACAGAATCCCAGAAAGGCTCGGGAATTGAAGGCGTCAGACCTCGTGGAAGGCGGCAGTGAGATGTGGAGTTTAGCTAAACTCTACAATGAGAAGTTAGACCCTTTTGGGCACAGCCACACAATCTCCTTGCGCCTTCCCAGGAGGAGCCAGGCTTAATGCTGGAGAAATCAAACACAAGAGAGCGGGGTGGACATCAGGCTGAAAACAGAGGGCAAATGGAACAGTGAGAGCCTGTCCCCTGCCTACCTGGCTATCGGAACACCGCGCAGGATTAGAAAGTCCTCTGAAGAAATGGAACGGCCCCAGAGTGAAACTCCTCACACACACTGAGAGTTGAAGAAACTGGCTTATATGTGGCCACTCCACAGGGAAAGCCCCTCAGTGAATGAGCCCCACTGAAACACAAAACTTCCAATTGGCTCTTAAGATCCTCACCTTTCAAGATGAAAAGACAACCTACACTGAAAATCCAACACCTAAACAATCAGGCAAAATAAGAAGGTCTGGAGGGACAGAGATAATGTAGCAAACAGAAGAAAATAGCAAAATCCATAATTGATATCTTTTGTAAGAGAAGCAATTGCTTCTATTAAAAGAAAAGGATGCTGTGATAAGAAATATTTCAGGGGGAAAATGTTAAGTTCTTGAGAATTAAAAATACAGTGGACGGGGTGCCCAGGTGGGTCAGTTGGTTGAGTGCCCGACTCTTGATTTCAGCTCAGGTCATGGTCTCACAATTTGTAAGATAGAGACCCCTCAGGATCCACACTGAGTGCGGAGTCTGCTCAGGGTTCTCTCTCATTCTCTCTCTCCGCACCCCCCCCCACTGCCTCTCTACTCTGCTTGCATGCACTCTTTCTCACTCTCTCTCTCTAAAATAAAAAAATTCAATGGACAAAATTAAAATTTCAATCCATGACTTGGAAATAAAAGAAACCATCTAGAAGGCAAGGCAATAAGACACAGAGAAAATCAAGGAAAGAGGAAAAGAATAAGAAAAGGATCAATCCAAAGTTTGACTACTAGAGTTTCTAAGTGTTCAGAGAAAATGGTAAGAAAAAAATGATGTAAAATAACTAAACACATAAACAAACAAACACAAAATCCTTAAGAACCATTTCACAGAATATGAGCATAAATCTTCCAACTGAGAGGTCTGATTAAATCCACAGCGAAGTGATCTATAAAGACACAACAAAAGTATAGTATCGTGAAATTTCACTCCAGAAATAAAATTAAAACTCTAGAAGCCTCCATGAGAACAAAAATCATTCCCACAGAAAAGACGGATATTACAATGGTCCATGACTTCTCAACAGCAACAATAAAAGCTACAAGTCAATTGAGTATTGCTTCAAAATATGGAGGGAAGGATTTTCAATCTAGAATTCTACACGAGCCCAACTACTGACTAAGGGGAGGGCACACTAAAGATATTCTCAGAGAGTAAGTTCTTGGAAAATGTTCTCTCCCATGCTGGCTTAGTAACGTGTTAGCAGGCATGCTCTACCTAAAGCAGCAGACCAAAAAAGAAGAAAATCTGGGATCCAAGAAACAGAAACAATCCAGCAGCCAGGCGAAAAAGAAATCCTTGCACAAAGCCCTGTTCCAGAACAGGCTCACTGAGCAACCAGGGCCACTGAGAGCAGGAAAAACAAAATGTGAGTGGTACATTATCTGATACGTTTGGCCAAGAGCAAAATTACATTGATAGATACTGCTAGAAGGCAGGTGAAAAATGAGAGGGAAAGAAAAAAAGAAAGGAGGACTGAAGGAGGGAAGCATATGTTTGTAAATATACAAATATATACAGGAATCATAAAGAGGTAATGTTTGTTAACAGTTAGAAAAACTACAAGTTGCGGGGCCCCTGGGTGGCTCAGTCGGTTAAGCATCAGGCTTCAGCTCAGGTCATGATCACACAGTTCATGGGTTTGAGCCCCACGTCGGGCTCTGTGCTGACAGCTCAGAACCTAGAGACTGCTTCGGATTTGTATCTCCCTCTCTCTCTGACCCTCCCCTGCTCGTGCTGTCTCTCTGTCTCTCAAAAATAAATAAAAAACATTAAAAAAAAACCAAACTACAAGTTGCACAAGAAAAGATTTGTCATCATAGTATATCACCGGTCTCTGGTCTCACTGGTGAAAAGTGTTTACATAATATAAAGGGTGTCAATTCGGAAGAAGGGAAGGGGAAAGATCTAAATTATCATAGTAAGTCAATGGGGGATATTTTAAGTTGATTAAAAACCAAGAAAACAATGGCAAAGGTACATGATTTGTTGATGTTTGAAATGTTTACATGGTGAAATATAGAGAAAAGTGTGCCAAACAACATCTACAGCTCAATGGTTTACTGCAAAGCAGACATCCACGTAACCATCACTCAAGTCACAAAAGAGAACCTCGCCAGCCTCCCTGAAGCTCTCCTCGAGCTCCCCTAATTAGCAGCCCCTGCCCGTCCCTACAGCTATTACCTTAATTTGTACAGCGCCTTACCGGTTTGCTTCTAAGCACGCATCGCTGAAGTCTATAGTTCCAGTAGGCCTGTTTGCTGAGTTTTCTATAAATGAAATACAGATGTGTGGTGTATGTGGCTTCCTTCATACATCAATGTCAATGAGATTCATCCAACTTGTTGTACAGCTCCACGTCGTTTGTTTTTATTGGTATATAGTTTCTTGTTTGTATAAAATAGACCATAAAGCATGTGTGCGTGCGTGCACGTGCACGTACACACATTTCACTTTTGATGGACACTGAGTAGTTTCCAGTTTGGAGCCACTTTGAATGCTGCTGCATGAACGTTCTTGCCCATGATTTTTGGTATATATGTATTCGCTTTTTGTTGAATCTGTGCATCAGAGTAGAGGTGCAGGCTCATGGAATAGGCTTAGGTTTAATTTCATTAGCTAATGTTTCCAAAGTCTTCCGGTGGTTGTACCAGTTCACACTCTCCTCACCAGAGCATGACGATTCTCATTTCTACAAATCCTCTCTACCTCTTGGTCTTCAAAGTCTTTTTATTTTTATTTTTTAAGTTTATTTATTATGAGAGAGCGAGAAGGAGGGTGAGAGAGTATGCGTGCATGCACATATGCACAAGGGGAGAGAGAGAGAGAGAGAGAGAGAGAGAGAGAGAACGCCAAGCAGGCTCCACGCTATCAGCACAGAGGGGCTCAGTCCTGCGAGCAGGCAAGATCATGACCTGAGCCAAACTCAAGAGTCAGACATTCCAGGTGCCCCTATTCAAAGTCATTTTTAATTCTAGGCATTGTGGAAATGCAGTCACATTTTATAGTTTCTAATTTACACTTTCCTGAAGACTTATGATGTCAAGCCCTTTTTCACATGTTTGTTGGATATTCAGATATCACCTTTTGTGAAGTCTCTGTTTAAGACTATCACTCATTTCTCAATTTTGTCTTTTATGGATCTGTAGGTCTCTAATGAGTCTATGGGATGTCCGTTTTCTACATCATTACTTTCCCCTCTTATTTTTGTTTTCTTCCTCCTACCTTTTAAAAAATGTTAATTGTCCTTTTCTAACTTCTTGAAATTAACACTTGGGTTATTTATTTTTAAGCCTCTCTTTTTTTCTAATATAGATTTTTGAGGCTATAAATGTCCCTCAAAAGATGGCTTTAGCTACATTTCACGTTTGGTTTGTCATATTTTCACTGTAATTAATTTCTAAGTATTAGCTAATTTTCATTGCTATTTCCTTTTTGACCCATGAGTGCTTAAGTTTTTTTTTTAAATATTTTTATGTTTTTTTAAATTTATTTTTGAGAGACAGAGAGAGACAGCATGAGTTGGGGAGGGTCAGAGAGAGAGAGGGAGACACAGAATCTGAAACAGGCTCCAGGCTCTGAGCTAGCCGCCAGCACAGAACCCGACGTGGGGCCCTAAGCCACAAACCGTGAGATCATGACCTGAGCTGAAGCCGGATGCTTAACCGACTGAGCCACACGGGTGCCCCATTAAGTTTTAAAAATATGGGAACTTTTCACTTATCTTTTCAATCATTGAATTCTAATTTAATGTCACAGTGATCTGAAATTACATTCTGCATGATTTCAATCCTTTAAAATTTGCTGAGTTGCTTCACAACTGAACATGGGCAACGTTGGCAATTATTCTATGTGCACCTGAAAAGAGTATATAGTCTATATTTGTTGTGTTCTGTTTTATAACTAGCTTAGGCTTATTAATTAACTTTGTTCAAACTGTCTATAGTCTAACTGATTTTCTTAACATTTTACTTTTAAGCAAATGTGGATTTGTAGGTTCAAAAATCCTAAACACCCAATGTGGGGCTTGAAATTACAACCCCAAGATCAAGAGTCACGTGCTCTACCAACTGAGACAGACAGGTGCCACATTCTAACTGATTTTTATTGTTTGCTGGGTGTATCAGTTACTAGGAGAGCTATGTTACAATTTCTAAATATATCAACATCCCGATTTCTCCTTACAGGTCTTACAATTGTGAGTGTGTGTGTGTGTGTGTGTGTGTGTGTGTGTGTGTGTGTGCGTGTGCGTGTGTGCGTGCGCGCGTGCGTTTAATAAGTGCATACACATTTAGAAATATTACATTTTACTGGTGAGTTCAATCTTTTTTTATGTTATGAAATATCTCCCTTCATCTCTAACAGTTCTTCTTGCCTCTTAAAAGGTCTAATTTATCAGGTGTTCATACAGCTATGCCATCTTCCTTTTGGTTCGTGTTTCCACGGTACATCTTTTTACATCCTTTTATGTTTGGCCCTCGTACCATTCAAAGCAGTGTATGTCTCTTTAAAGCAGTGTACAGATTTTTAAAAATTCAATCTGATTATCTCTGACTTTTAAGTAGAGTATGTACTCTGTTTATAGTTCATATAATTGCTGATGTATTTGGGCCTAAGCCTACTATTTTCATTTGTTTCATCTGCTATAGAATCCTTTTTCTCCATCTTCTACCTTATTTTTAATTATCTGAGTATGTTTTCTTATTCTTGTTCCCTTCTCCTACCTTATTATTTCTATATTCTTCTATCATTTTTAAAAGATTATGCAGAGTTTAAAACATGCATCCTTGACTCACCAATGGCTAATACAAATTAGGGTTTTTTTAAATCATTTTCTACACAATATAAGGATTATAGAATTTAGCTTCACTAATCTCTTCATACTTGAATTCCCTTTTGATCATATATTTTATTCCCATATCTTTAAAACAGGACTAATTATTATTTTGTAGAGTAAATATTTCTATTTAGTCACACAATTATTATTTCTATTGCTCTTCATTCCTTCCTCCATCTCTGAGCTTTGACCTGAAATAATTTTCCTTTTGTCCAAAAGATGCCCTTTAGTATTTCCTTTAGTATATTAAAAAAAAAACTTTTAGCTTTTCTTCATTTTTGAGGAATCCTTTAGGTAGATGTAGAATTCAAGTAACAATTGTTTTCTTTCAGCAATTTAAAAATCTCACATCATTTCCTTTTAACCTCTATTGTTTCATTGAAGAGTTGGTTGTCAGTATTGTCACTCCTTTGAAAACAAAAGTTAACCATTCTTATACCCCTGACTGCTTTTCAGCTTTTATTTTTTGGTACTTACCCTACTTGCTGTCCTAAGCCTTCTTAATTCTATAGCTTCATGTCATTTATTTGTTTTGGAAAATTCTCAGCCATTTTTCTGCAATTATTTCTTCTGCTCCATTTTCAATTCCCTTTCCTATTGAAACACTAATTTCATGTATATTAGGCCTTTCCACCATATTTCACACATCTTTCAAAATCCTGTATTTACTTCCCTTTATTTTGTCTCCCCATGTTTTAAGTATTTTCTTCTGCTCTGTATTTCAGTTCACTAACTCTCTCTTCAACTACATCTACTTCATTGAAGCCATCCATGCATTTATTGAAGCAGTTTACATACCATATAATTTATCTACTATAAATGTACACTCAATGGTTTCAGTATATTAGCTCCATTGTACAACCATCACCAGCACTATAATCCAGTCTGAGAGGACTTCCATCACCCCAAAAAGTTCAGCTACTTATAAGTCATCTTCAGTAACTATATCATTCTGTTCCAGATTCTTATTTATGATTTTTTGTTGTCTGGCAAATTTTAGCATCTTATATTTTAATTATTTGAATAGTTTAATAACAGGTATTTTAGAGACCTTATTTGATTAATGCACTGTCTGGATCTCTTTTAGGTGTATCTTTTCTCTTCTTCCTCATCTTTATTTCTTACCTTAAAAAACCTCAGTCATCTAGAATACATCTGTAAATCTTTTTGCTTTCCCCTATATTTTCTTTTAAAATATATATTTATAGGGGTGTCTGGGTGGCTCAGTCAATTAAATGTCCAACTTTGGCTCAGGTCATGATCTCACAGTTTGTGAGCCTGAGCCGGGCTTTGTGCTGACAGCTCAGAGCCTGGAGCCTGCTTTAGAGTCTTTGTCTCACTCTCTCTCTGCCCCTCCCCCACTTGTGCTCTGTCTCTCTCTGTCTCTCAAAAATAAATAAATGTAAAAAAAATTTTTTTTAATAAATATTTATATACTTTGTTATTCAAGTATAATTAACATACAGCATTGTTAAATTAGTTTCAGGTGTACAATATGCTGACTCAACAATTCTATACATTTATTTTAATGTTTCTTTTTTTTATTTATTTTTGAGAGACAGAGAGAGACAGCGCTAGCAGGGGAGGGTCAGAGAGAGAGAGGGAGATACAGAATCTGAAGCAGGCTTCAGGCTCTGAGCTAGCCGTCAGCATAGAGCCCGATGTGGGTCTTGAACCCACAAACCGTGAGATCATGACCTGAGTCGAAGCCAGACACTTAACCGACTGAGCCACCCGGGAGCCCCTGATTCAACAATTCTATACATTTCTCAGTGCTCATCAAGTTAAGTATGCTCTTAATCCCCTTTCTCTATTTGTTGATTTTCTAAATCTTGTCTTCTCATATGTCTAGTTATTTTTCACCAGGTGACAGATACAGTACATGAAAAACTCTAGTAAAAACATGAGGCTCTGGAACATGTATTTTCCTCCAGAGAGGAATTTAACTTTTGCTTCTGGCAAGCTACTAAGCTAGGGACACTAATCTGAAAATATTTGATTTCTGGCATCAGTCTCTGTGTGAGTTTTTCTATTTCTGGTTCATCTTGACTCAGAGTTCCAAATGAAAGCCTAGGTTGTTTACTAGGGCTTCTGCTCCTTGGCACGACTTGAATACAGTTATAATGCCCCCAACTCCATGAGTCTGTTGAAAGCTCTGCTAAGTTTTTTAGTCTCTTGGCCACTAATTTTGGAAGTGACAATTGTCTCAAGAAAAAGGATCCAAAATCTGCACTCATCTCTTAGGGCTTTCCTAGTCCCCAGATCTTGGCTTCACAGCTCCTCATCGCCTTGATCACTCTCCAACGCTTCCAGACTTCTTTTTCTTTTTCATTTTAAGCAGCTTTTCTCTGCAGACAAGCTGATCTGAACAAATCTGATATACTATCGCTAGCTACACTGACTAGCACGGTAAGTATGAGGACTATAATTTGCCGTAAAAACCAGGATGTCTTTCAAAATAAAAAGAGGCGCTATTAGTGACTGTACCGGGGCAGTAGGCATAAACCAAACCCATCACATACAAACCCGATATATCATCACCCCAATAATACTGCATTGAGTACTCTGCTTAAAAAACAGAAATCAATTGAAAAATCACATCGGCCACCTCAAAAATATGGAAGTCTTATCTCTTCCCTTTGTAGTACTGAATATTTGGTATTAAGGACAAAAATGAGAACTTGCTCAATGTGGAAAGAGGCCCCTCGGTAGCCCGTTGCATCTACAGAAGGAGTTAGCTCTTCTGTCCGGTCTGCTAGGTTCTGGGCTGTCTGTCTCATTAATGACCGTGGCTATGACTTGGTGCCTCCAAAGGAGTAGTTGTGGAATCTTTTCCAAACAAGAGGAAAAAAAATCTCTAAAAAGATATGAGAAAAGCTTTAGAATTCAGAAGAAAACGCACGTGATTTCTAAGAAGACCACTATGCACCCACCGATCTCCGTCCCATTGATTTTATTGGAAATGCTGTACGCTGCTCTCACCTTCCAGAAATTTCTGCGCCGTTGCACGAATGAAACAACATGGTAAGTTAAGGGCTTGCTCTGCATTGGCTACTGACGGAGCCACATTTACCAGCTGGGTCATCTTCTAACGTGAACTCTTTGGGCTCGAAAGCGGTTCTCTGCCCAGCGCCAGAGCTAAGCCCACGGAGGTGCCCAGGCAGATAAAACATGGTCGATACCTAATTATAGACTCACCACATCTTGTATTTGGCAGCTTGACCCTTCCTGGAATTCTGATGATGCTGTTCAGGATACCAGGATATTTCAGATGGCTTGATTCAAAACAATGTTTTGAATATAAACAGCCCCACATTTTTCCAAAACAGAAGCTTTATTGGCATATCAAGTAATTTGCCACATGCATTGTGCTTGCGTCTGAGCAGGTGGATAATAGATTAGTTGGAGTTACTAAGATGTCAGTGTATTTTCCCATCCACAGTACAGCGCAGTAGAGAAAGAAAACTGTGCAATGAAAAGAAAACAAATGATGATTCCAACAGTTTAACTCAAGTCCATATGTCATTCTCATTTACTATAAGACCAATAGCAACAGAAAATAAAAATAGAGAACTGAAAACATTGAGCCTAGCAACAAAGTAACGAATCCAACTCCAGCAGAGAGTGACTCTGAGGCCAATAACCCAGGGTACAGTTCATCAAGATTATCTATGACCCTAGAGAATATTTAAGAGCTACATTCCTCTGCTTGTTGATTTGCTCACTACTTGCCTAAAAACAGGCTGGCCTCCCTAAGCAAGGTGGAAAAGCAAAGGAAAAAGAAGTGAAAAGTCTCTTCTATAGTCTTTTTCCTTCCATCCTACAAAGAAACTAGGGCCTCACCTCTGCTGTATTAATAACAACGTCAACGCTAACGGTCTTTCTCCACTCAGAGCACTGTGTTTACACCCCGTCACCTGGCCAGCTCTGGGGCAGGACTGTACCTGATGCCCTCTACCCATCTGCTCCACAGTATCTAGCACCTAGCCAACCCCAACACATATTTCCAGAATGACTGAATGAATTTTCATAACAACCCAGAGGGTGCCGAGAGGGCTGATGTCAAGACGTTTCAGAACAGATTCTGAGATAGACTAAAACAATCTGCCCACGGAGGGGCGCCTGGGTGGCTCGCTTGGTGAAGCATCCAGCTCTTGATCTCAGCGCAGGTCATGAATCCTGCGTGGGGCTCCACCTGGAGCATGAAGCCTGCTCGGGACTCTCTGCCTCCCTCTCCCTCGGTCCCTCCCCAGCTCATGGGCATGCCCTTTTGCTCTTTCGATCTCTCCCCTCAAAAAAGAAAGAAAGAAAACGATTCCCCCATGGACATGCCACTATTGTGTGCAGTGCCCCCTCCAAACTTCAGGGAGTTGGGGCTTTTTCCTCCAAATTTTAATTTTGAGAAATTTCTAACCTAAGGAGAAAACGTGAAGGAACAATGTCATAAATAAGTTGACGGAAGGTCACAGCTCTGCATCCCTAAACACGTTAGCAGTCATCTCCTTAGAACGAGAACATTCTCCTTTCATTCAGAGGACTGATTTCCATAAAGCATACTGTGTGTTCAACACTGAGCGGTAGGGGGCATTTTCAAACGTTCAGCACAAAATTCACACCCTCCAGGAAGTTATTATATAGTTGGGGATTTCAACTGTACGAACACGAAATAATTCAGGATGATTAAATTCTAAACTTGGTGGCACTGATTCTAAGTGGCTCAGAGAAGTGAGAAACAGGTTGAGCCAAAGTTTCAGAGAGGAAATGCATGGCAGAGACGGCCGGGCTGTTTATTACACCTGTTGTTCTTCTCCGAAGCACTCATCCAGACTACCTTTCCAGGCAGCCCTCCTTACAGGCAGATGTGGCAATCCTACCACGTATTAGCTAATAACCGGGAAAGGAAGTAGAATGTGCCCCATCTAGGATGGCCAGTAAAAATCTGTCACTCCTGAGTTTCTACATTCTTTCCTTTTTTTTGCCAGTGTGATCCAAATAAGTGCAATGACCTTGGGAGCCATTGGTTGCAAACAGCAGAGCCAGAGAACCTCGTCAGAGCCAGGAAACTTCGGTGGCTCAGTTGGTTAAGCATCTGACTTCAGCTCAGGTCATGATTTCACAGCTCATGGGTTCGAGCCCCTGTGGGATCAGGCTCTGTGCGGACAGCCCAGTCTGGAGCCTGCTTCGGACTCTGTGTCTCCTTTTCTCTCTCTGCCCCTCCCCTGCTCTCGCTCTGTCTCTGTCTCTCTCAAAGATGAATAAACCCTAAAAAATTTTTTTAGAAAACGGCAGAGCCACAGAATGAAAAGCACCTGGTGTCCACAAACCACCACTGGGATGAGAGCCACTCTCTGGTCAAGACACCCATTTTGGATATGTAAGGAATAAACTTCTATTGTTTTGATTCACTGCACTGTTAGGTTTATTGAAGCAGCTGGTATTACCTCAGTTAATACAAGTTAGGACTTAAAATATGTGTAGAAGGGGGTAATGTTTTGAAAATAATGATTGTCCTTTTTCTGTATTGCTTTACGCACGCATGAGCCTGACCCAGTTTCCCTGAGGCATCCATATGTTCAGGGTCTACGAAAGAAGAAGAATGGCAGTTCCTTTTCTGGCACTGTGGTAAAAAAGATACCGATCCAGTCCTCGGAAAACAACTAAGAATGCCGGACAAGATACTTCCCCCAAATGGTCTGAGTATCTATGAGCCAACATAGAGCCACTCAGATCATTACAGTTACATCAGCTTTCACCTTGAAGGCAATTGACAACCTGGAGAAACTGAGCTTCGGGTTTTGCAATAGAGCAGAGCACAGGGGACAGCAAATCAGCTTGGTAGCACTGACCCAGCCAGGATCCACCACGGCAGAGAAAGCACACCAGGAGGTGCTCTGCTAAAGCTAGGACTCCAAAGGCCTGTCTCCAAAATTAGTGCTGAGCAGAGGAGAGAAAGTCTTTCCTGAGAATCTGTAATCACAAGAGATCTCTCACGTGGGTTTTGAGTATGAACTGATTATGCGATTGAACCCCCAAACCTCAAGTTGAGAAATTTTAAGTCCTTGCTTTCATGGGTTGTTTACGATACCAGGCACCTGGAAGAAACAAATGCAAAAATCTAGAGAATTCACCTCCATACAAACCTTACAGAATTCCCACTGATGAGGTCTCAAAAAAAATTAGGTCAGAGTAATATAAAACAACACCCAGAAACACACAAAGTGTCATGAACAACAGCTAGCAGACATGAGAGATGGTAGGTTTGAAGCCAAAGAGACTTCAGCTTTTAAAATTATCAGACATACAATATAAAATCAATGTTTAAATAATAAAAGGAACAAGTATATGAGGTGCAAGCAAGATCAGACAGACTGGCGAGAGGAAACTGACGAAGACTGAAAATGTCTAGACTGGAGCACGGAAAGATATTATAAACAGAGGCGCACCCAAGCAGCTCAGCAGGTTCAGCATCCAACTCTTGGTTTTGGCTCAGGTGGTGACGTCACAGTTTGTGAGAGTAAGCAAGCCCCGTGTCGGGCTCTGCACCGAGCGCCGAACCTACTTGGGATTCATATTCTCTCTCTCCCCCACCCCTCTCTCTCTCTCCCTCTCCCTTCCCCACTCGTTCATACTCTCGTTCTCTCTCTCAAAATAAGTAAACTTAAAAATAAAAGATACCATGAAAAAGAGGTTAAAACATGAAAAAGAGGCTACAACAGAGAAAGAAGACAAAGAACAAAAGTCTAAGTTATACCTAATCTGAAATCCGGAAGTAGAAGAATACAGTGTAGGGACAATATTCTGAGAATCTTTCAGAATGGATGAAAAAATTCAATCTACAAATTCACAAAACCCCAAAATATCCCGTGCAAAACGAATACATAAAAAAGAAGTGTACATCTAGATCCTTTATAATAAAAATGCAGAATAACAAAGACAAAAGAATATCTTAAAAGCAGCCATAAAGTCCTATGAAGAAAGAATACCTTCAATGACAAGTGGCAATTAGATTTAGAATTGACTTACCAGAGGAGGAAACCAGGAAATAATGGAACATCCTTAATGTGTTGACAGAAAAGTAACTGGAATTGTGTATCTAGCAAAAATATATTTTATACCTAACAAAACAACAGAAAAAAAACAGAATTGGGGCGCCTGGGGGGCTCAGTTGGTTGAGCATCCGACTTCAGCTCAGGTCATGATCTCACCGTTCGTAAGTCTGAGCCTCATATCAGGCTCTGTGCTGACAGCTCAGAGCCTGGAGCCTGCTTTGGATTGTGTGTCTCCCTCGATCTCTGTTCCTTCCCTGTTAGCGCTCTGTCTCTCTCTCTCAAAAATAAATAAACATTTAAAAATTTTAAAACAAAAACAGAATTTTCCAACAAATGATAACTGATTCCCAGGGAACGAAATCTAAGAAGAGAAGTGATCTAGCAGAGTAGGGCTGGGGGTAGAGGAAGGAATTATAAGCAAAGAAAGTAGCAAATATGTGAGTAAATCTGAATAGAAAGTCCTATTTTAAAATGATAATGGTAATATCTAAAATATGAGGTTAAAACAACAGAAGATACAACTAAAACACTGAGCAAAAATGGGACCTAATTTGGGGAAGTAGGGGGCAGGTACTGGAGTTAAGTGGTCCAAGATCCTTGCATTATTTGGGAGGAGTGAAAACATAGGAGTTATGTTTAGACTTTGATAAATATACATGCTAAAACTTCCAGAGAACCACTAAAAGAATAATAAAGGAATATAAAACTTCTAAACCACTATATAAGAATATACAAGAAAAGAAAGCGCATCAATTCAAAAGAAGGCAAGAAATGAAAGGAAAAGAAACTTGGAAGCAGCAGGACAAATGGAAAGGATAAAATAACATGAAGGAATAAATACATATGTAACTATAATAAATACAAACAGATTACAGATTCCAGCTAAAAGATATTTAACAGACTGCCTAAAAACAAGATCCACCAATATGTCATATATAAAAGATACATCCAAAATACTAAGATACAACGAGTTTGAAAAAAACAAAGGATGTAAAAACAAGAAGCAAAAACTAATAAAGAAGTTGTTGATCATGTCTCACAGTTGTCGAGGGGTGCTTCATGAACATCAGACAAAATATGTTTTAAGACAAAAAGCACCTGAGTGTTAAAGTGCATTCCTTCATAATAATAAAAGAGTCAATTCTCCAAGATGACAGAGGAATTCTAAATGTGTCGCCAAATAATGTAACTTCAAAATATATCAAGAAAAGTGATAATCTACTATCCCAGTGAGAAATTTTAATACCTTTCTCTCAATTAAAAATAGAACCACAAAGTATCAATAAAAACAGTAAAGATTCAAAAACTTCATTAACACAATTGCCTTAATATTCCACAATTGGCATCACAAGACTGTATTCTATGACAAAAATGCAATTGTTAGAAATCAATAATGAAAAGATAACTCAAAAGATATCTTAAGTTTGAAAATTGAAACAAAACACTTAAATAATTCATAGAACAAGGAAAAAGTCATAATAAATTTAGAAGTTATTTAGAATTGAACAACAGTTGGGATGTTTGGGTGGTTCAGTTGGTTAAACCTCTGACTTCAGCTCAGATCGTTATTTCATGGTTCGTGGGTTCGAGCCCGGTGTTGGGCTCTGTGCTGACAGCTCAGAGCCTGGAGTTGCTTCAGATTCTGTGTCTCCCTCTCTCTCTGCTCCTCCCCTACTCATGCTCTGTCTGTCTGTCTCTCAAATACAAGGAAACTTAAAAAAACAAAGAATTGAACAATAGTGAAAATGTTACATACTAAAACTCCCGATATAGCACTAACTCAGTGTTTAGAAGGTCATTTATAGCCTATATTTTAGTATCAGAAAAGGGAACTTCTGGAACGCCTGGGTGGCTCAGTCAGTTGAGCATCCCACTTCAGCTTAGGTCATGATCTCACAATTCATGAGTTTGATCCCCCATAGGGCTCTGCACTGACAGCTCAGAGCCTGGAGCCTGCTTCGGATTCTGTGTCTCCCTCCCTCTCTGCCCCTCCTCGGCTCGTGTTCTGTCTCTCTCTGCCTCTCAAAAATAAATAAATATTAAAAAAATTTTTAAACTTAAAAAAATAGAAAACTTCAAAAGCTGCCAACTTAGAAAGTTAAAAAATATGATAAACACAAAAGAGTAGAAAGAATAAAGATACAAGTGGAAAACAGAAAAAGGTACTATCGAGATGTAAGAAACTAAACATTTTTTGGAAATCACTAGATAAAGGGCAATAGAAACTTCACAAATGAAGAAACTTATGTGACCAGCAAATTTATGAATAGTTACTCACACTTATTAATAACCGAGACAATTTAAGTAATAATGAGGTATTTCCACACGTTCTATACTGGCAAAATTTTTTTTGTTTTATTTATTTTTGATACAGAGAGAGACAGAGCATGAGAGGGGGAGGGGCAGAGAGAGAAGGAGACACAGAACCGGAAGCAGGCTCCAGGCTCCGAGCTAGCTGTCAGCACAGAGCCTGACGCGGGGCTCGAACCCACGAATGTGAGATCTGACCTGAGCTGAAGTCGGAGGCTCAACCAACTGAGCCACCCAGGCGCCCCTATACTGGCAAATTTTTAAAGACTGACAACATGAAATATCATGAGAACACGAAACAACAGAAAATCATATTCACTGCTGGTAGGGGTATACACTGGCATGGGCACTTTTGAAACCAATTTGCACGAAGATGCTTATACCCTATGAGACCAAAAATTCCATATCTAGTCAGTTACCATCATGCAGAGGCATGGATTATTTCCATTTTTTTGTTCCTGCTCATAATAAGAAACAGACCTTAAACTACACAAATGACACAGTACGTAAGCACATATACGCATACCTATGTTTCCATTTATATGAAAGCATTACAAAGCTAACCTATACATAGTTTGGGGATAAAAAAAAAGTATGGATAAAACTATAAAGAAAAACAAGGACACAAAGCAGACAGAAACCTCACGTATCTACTCACATCACAGGAGCTAGAATTTTGCCATTCTTAGCTGCAAGGGAGTCTCAGAAATGTGGTCGTTAGCTGATGCCAGCTAAAACTTGCACAGAAAGGACCCAGGTAAGAAACGAGTGGACTCCACCACAAGCAGAAGGTCCACAGCCTTGAGAGTCAGGCTTTGTCCTGGGATAGGATTTTCCTCGATTCACCAGGGGTCTGGAGGATCCAGCTCAAAGAATCTAACTGAAGACATTGGAAGATGCTACTTTCTTAAAAATTTTTTTAAATGTTTTTTATTTATTTTTGAGAGAGAGAGAGAGAAACAGTGCGAGCAGGGGAGGGTCAGAGAGAGAGGGAGACACAGAATCTGAAGACAGGCTCCAGGCTTGAGCTAGCTGTCAGCACAGAGCCTGACAACGTGGCTTGAACGCACAAATGCGAGATCAATGACCTGAGCCGAAGTCTGACACTTAACCGACTGAGCCACCGAGGCACCCCAGAAGATGCTACTTTCACCAACTAGGGACTGGGGAGTGGCTAATCTCCCCGCCTTGGACACGGTGGGAGGATGAGGCGGTGAAGGGAAAGCTAAGGAAGAGTCCACCCCTTTCTCAAGCCAGACCATCGCGGGAAGAAAACAGGAGAGAAGAGAGGACCGTGGAACGGTTCCTGTTCGCCCGGACCTACTCCTGGGTGAGTCTGCCTCCAGAACAGAGAAGGTCATGCTGAGTGTACAGGGATGTCCTTGCACCGTCTTCCTGCACCATCTGGAGCCCTGAGAAGAGATGGCCTGCACCAGCGTGGGACTCAGCTGCACCAGCCCGGCGGGAGGGGCAGGAGGAAGGAGGAGGAAGGGGAGGAGGAGGTTGAGCCAAGAGCCATGCCCTTGGCTCCCATCAGCTGTATCCAGAGGAGCGGATCCCAGTGTGGCTAAAACTCAGAGTTTGCTGCTAATTAGGCGCTCAAGGGGGACTAAGTCAGCAGAGAGTGTCACAGCGAGGTTTTTTAAATTAAATTAAATTAAATAGAATGGAAGAGATCATTCTTGCTTGGAGTTGCTTAGAGTATAACAAGAACAGTAACATCTTTTGGGGGGGGAGCCTGGGGGGCTCAGTGGGCTAAGCAGCCCACTCTTGATTTTGGCTCAGGTCATGATCTCACGGTTCATGAGACTGAGCCCTACATTGGGCTCCGCATTGACAGCACAGAACCTGCTGGGATTCTCTTTCTCCCTCTCTCTCTCTGCCTCTCCCCCACTCGCATGGTCTCTCTCTGTCTCTCTTTCAAAATAAATAAATAAATTTCATTTAAAAAACAGTAATAATGTCTAATGTATGGTCTGTCATGTATACAATGTCCATTGGTGCTTACCAGGACCTCCTGACCATGTATCTGTATCTTACTGTGGGTCTCTGATAACTACTGGATTAGACCACCTGCGGTAAGAGTCACAGACTTCAACTGCTCATATAAAACACGCGGCACAAGTGGGCAAGAGACCCAGCCCCCAAGAGCAGAGGTCACCCCACCCCACCCCCGGTGAGGTTTTAATAGATAGGATCAAAAGTTATTAGGGGCACCTGGGTGACTCAGTTGCCTGAGTGTCTGACTTTGGCTCAGGTCATGATCTCACAGTTCATGGGTTCGAGCCCCGCATCAGGCTCTATGCTGACAGCTAGCTCAGAGCCTGGAGCCTGTCTTCAGATTCTGTGTCTACCTCTCTCTCTGACCTTCCCCTGCTCATGCTGTCTCTCTCTCTTTCTCTCTCTCTCTCAAAAATAAACAATAAAAACATTAAAAAAAATTTTTAAGTTATTATTTTTCTTCCTAATAATCCATGGATGTTGGGGAAGATGGTTTGCTGTAGAAAAAAATGAATAAAGTGCATTTTCTCCATACACTGGAGTAGCAGAAGGGATGAAACTGGCGTCTTTCCAACATGTGAAGGGAGGAGGAAGAAGGCTGTGGTCAGGGGATCATAGGAACTAGGAACAATATAAACAAAGGCAGAGGAGTTGGAGGGGAAAGCGAGTTCAGGGATGAACAAACCCTTTCGGGCTCCGGAGGCATTCCCCAAGCACTGATGGGTAGGGCCAGTTTACAGGAGGTCTGGACAGGCAGAGGAAGACAGAGGTGGCAAGGTGAGCAACAGCAGGCCACTACAGCTCCTCAGTAGATGAGAGACGCGACAACAAGAACAACAATGCAAAGAGTTACAGTAAGTTGCAACTATGTGCCAGGCTCTGTGCCAAGTGCTTCTCAGGGACTCTGTGATTAACCTTCACAATCCCGCTGCCAGGATTTCCACATTACTGAGTCTTATTTCCAGATCACTGGGTCTCAGGTCAAGGTCACACACAGCTCTAAGAGGCCAAGGCACTTCTGGAGTGTTTTAGGGACAGAAGTCTTCAGGAGTACAGAGGAAGGAAAGGGGCCAGGAGGGACAGAGCCCCCTCCAGGTCACCTGCAGTCAGTCTCCCTGGCCTGAGGACTTCCCAGAAAGCAGCCAGGAGCTCTGGTGATAAATTAGATACATGGATATAAAACAAGTAGGTGTCCAAGTTTTCCGACCTGGGAGACAGGATAATGGTGGTGACAGAGGAAAACAACAACAAAATAAATGAAGGTCTGGGGTTGAAAACTTCTGCCTGAATGCTTAGACTCAGAACTTCGGCTTCGTCTCTTGTTCCCAGTTGTTTGGATTGAAAAATACTGTCCCAGGATCTTCATTCATTTTGGAGGTCAAGGATTATTAAAAATGAGCATTCTTCTAAAACATCCACATGTCCAGTCCTGTGGAAGGAGCTGCTGATGCCCGGGTCACTTCCCTGCGGGGCTCACACCCTAGTGCACCCCGGCCCAGCCTCTGACGCCTGCCACCAGCATCAACAGGTCCCCGCGAACCATCTCTGGCTGAGGCCCGCTCTGTCAGCTTTGCAAGCAGCAGGAGTCGGGGCTTAGACCGGGAAAGTGGGACTGCCCCCAGTCCACTGGGTCTGTATCAGCCCGTGTGGGGTTTGCATAATTGAGCGGGGGGAGCCCCAGGAAGGAGATACCAGATGTCCTGCCAATCTGACAATGTGAACCCCCTGGTTTTCACTCAGAAAATAAAGGAAATGTCATTGGATTTGCACCTCGCAGTTTGTTGGACAGGTCGTCTAAATTATAAAGGTGAATGTTGTGTAGGAAATCTGTTTCTGTGGATGCCGCGACGGAGGGACGGAGTGAAATGTTTGGGTGATTCAGGAAAGCTTTTCATTTACCAAGTAGGTGAATGTGCTCAGGGGGAGACGAAGAAGAACTCAAAAGAGAAAGAGGAATGAAGAAAGATGATCCCTGACAGGGGAACTCAAAGGCCCCCTCATCCCTAAAGGTCAGGTGTTGGGAACACAGAATGTCAAGAAGCAAAAGCCTATTTCTTGCCAAAATCACATCAACTATTCCCTACCCCACCCTGCACTGTTTCCCCAGGGGGAGATTCCATTTCGAGCAGGGAAAGGGAAGTCATTCACCCTGCAACAGAAACAAAGTATTGCACACTTGCAAGGTAGCTAGTGGGGTGGGAAAAATGCCTGGAATTTGGGAGTCAGGAGAGCTAATTGGCTACCAAAGGGTATGAGGTCCTAGGAACACTGGGCCTCAGTTCCCTCATCTGTAAAATGGGACATTAATATATATTTATCATTACTTAGCAGTAAGAGGAGTAGTGTATTAATGCTAGGTTAATAATAATTCATTAAAGTCACGTAGGGGTGGTACCTTTTAAACGAAAGCTTCTTACAAGTGTGATAAAATTTTTCTGTTACCCAATATTGCCTAACTTACCCAGAGCAACTCATTTCTTTTTCAAGAGACCATTATAAATGCTAAATCTGGGTGGCTCAGTTGGTTGAGAGTCCAACTTCGGCTCAGGTCATGATCTCACAGCTGGTGGGTTAGAGCCCCGCATTGGGCTCTGTGCTGACAGCTCAGAGCCTGGAGCCTACTTCGGATTCTGTGTCTCCCTCTCTCTCTCTGCCCCTCCCCTACTCATACTCTCTCTGTCTCTCTCTCAAAAATAAATACACATTTTAAAAAAATGTTTCAAGAAATGCTAAATCTAGTCCCACGAGACAATGTGACTACCTTAATTTAGAGATTTGTATTAACTAGTCGTTATATGGTAATTGTCTTAAAGGCTACAAAAATGTTAAGTATGTGGAATCAGAAAATGTCAGAATGTGAAGACATATCTGAGATTATCTAAAATCTAACCCTGTATAATATACTAAAACCTCTCAAGGACTTGCTGTTATCCGAATGTTAAGAAACGGACATCTGTAAAGGTACCCAGCCTGCACCCCCCATAACATTTGAAGTCTGATCTTCTAACCTTAGCACCTTCCGCCAGGTCCCAGTAACTGGGATGCATCCTTGAGATCCTTAAGATCAAAAACAAAAGTTCCCAAGAACATGGAGTTAAAATGCTCACTCAAGAGGAATCACTGGTCTATTTTCACGAATAGGCCTTGGGACAGTTCCATTGGTTTTCTGCAAACACACTCAGTCTTCTTTGAAATTCAGTGGGAGGAGGAATTAGATAGCTTTAAACAGCCTAAACATGAAACGCTTTCTTCCACATAATTCAACACATAAAAGTTAACCACAATCATTTTCTCTCCATCCACCATCACGGCCAACTATTTTGTGCTCATATTAGTTTCATCTTTGTAGAGGAAATATGTTCTTAAATTAAAAAAAAGTTCCCAGGGCGCCTGGCTGGCTCAGTGGGTAGAGCATGTGACACTTGATCTCAGGGTCGCGAGTTCAAGTCCCACAGTGGGTGTTGGTGCCTATTTAAGGAAGGAAGGAAGGAAGGAAGAAAGAAAGGAAGGATGGAAGGAAGAAAGAAAAAGAAAAAGTTCAGCACATATTGTGAGAAGACTTGTGACTTTCCAGAACATTGATTACTCTAAACACCATTTCCAACCCCACAGTAGACATCATCAAAGAATGTAGAAAGGGGTTTGTCCTTTCTAGTTCTACAGTCTCCCCGCTGTGCAGGCCCCAGGAAAAGATGCAGGGAGGATGGTGTGGTCACAAGAAACACCTCACACTACAGTTTGCCTGCAGCATCCACTGAGTTCTCATTTCCATAACTGTGTGTGTGCAAATCGAGTGGTCTTGAAGACCAAGAGCGGAACTGAAGGGGATTTATTTCTCTGCCCACCACCCCCTAGACACCGTAATATTCGTAGCTCTGGGATGTATGAGAGGAGACCGGAGCCCAACCCCAACGCTGCTGTTTCAGTAAATCGCGCGGGATTGGAGATAATGCGAATCTATTTGATGATATTCTAATATCATCTGTGCGTTATCATTTGACTCAACACTCAAAACACTACCGGGTCTGCCAAGCAGATTATATGGCTTGGCAAACTTTCATTTCATGAGTGACACTTAATATGAAATAATTTTCACTGACAAACAGAATAACGGTGACAGAACAGATCCTGAGGTGGGAACAGAACAAATCCATACATTCCGGTACGGTCAAAACCTAGCGCTATCAAACACCTCTGTGCACTGTTCCCATCCCTGATAAGGAAAAGGGGGCCCGGGTTTGTAAGTAACCCCTAAAACGTATCTTTCTCCTTCCCTTATTATAGACTGGTCCAGGGCTTTTTCCATATTTATGGCCAGCCGAATCTTTTGCTGCATACCTGCTGGCTTGTTAGAGTACCTTGTATTACATACCTTTTTCCTACTCACTCTGAGCACAAGTGTCTCTTAAATTGTCAAGGTGAAGTTCTCTCTTCAGCTAAGAGGTTCCAGGGCTCTGTAAGCCATTCCCTTGGGCCTTCTTTAGAGCCGAGTTTGGGCATGTTAAAAGCAATGATTTTCAAACTGTTTCACAGAGGTACTAGGTTTCTAGGGTGAGCCCCAGGCACAACCGAAGGGAAGACATCAGGCTCTGGGCTCTGGGCTCCCAGCTCTTGATTCCCCTCCCCCCCCCCACCCCTAAGCAGCTCAGTTTCTATTCATTTGGCTCAAGTACTAGGGTCTTGCATAAGATTCCATTTGGTGCTAAATATAAAACAAAAATGATGTCTTCAAAAATGTGTGAAAACCACTGCAACAAATCACTTTCTCCCTCAGACGCCCTTACCCCACCCTCCCCAGGGCTGTTTCCTGCAAATGTAGGTTTACATACTTAATTCCCTTTAAAGACCCTTGCTTCCTCTTTCAGAATTTGAGACATGCATAAATTAAAACAATCAAATATATGTATTTACAATATCTAGAACGTCATCTAGAGTTCCACGCCAGAAATCTTTTCGAGGTTGAGATTTGTTTTTCTCACGTGGGTTGTAAACTGGATTTAGCACCCCATCCCCAGTTTCGGGCTCTCCCCCGACACCAATCTTTTCCCATCAGCAAAGCAGGCATATACCTGACTTACAGTCTTCCTGAATCTTCTTCTTATAAGCAAAGGAAAGAATGAAGCTGCCACTCCCCCTTTAGCTCTCTGTGAAACGGGCATTTGGTTGGTGTTCTGGACTAATTTTTAGAAATTTGGCATAGCTATCAAAAAATGCCAGCTTCAGTGAGTATGTGTCTATCTGACAACTGAAAATGAATTAGAATATTACCGAACGTCTTGTTCGTTTGTCTTGGTAAAATCCGTTGTACACAGTAGCGTAATGACCAATTCTTCCACTACCAAAGTGAAAAATAAGTCAGTAGAAATGCCAAAGATTTGGAATCTCTTTAGAAATTCCGACTAAACTATCTGACTGACAATGGAGAAGGAAGGCAGATTCTACAGATCAACAAATCCCATTCATTTCCTTCAGTTTGTAAAAACAAGCAAAAGACTAGCTTCCTGCCAAGGACCATACTTAGAAATAAGAAAGCCCCTGCAGGAAATCCTTTGCTGGAGGAGAACCGTTGTGCCATCAGTGCAACCCTTTTCACCAAATCCCAATCAGGTAAGGTTGGACAACATGGGATTCTGAAATCTACACCAAGTCACTCGAACAGGTGACTGCTACATGGCTCCATTGCTTCTAAAGTCTGCATATCCTATGACAGAGATGCAGAATATTATATAAACATTAAAATATAGCCAGAATTTTGGCCACTGCCTCTTTCTCTCCCCCCATGCAATTAGGTGATAAAAGCAGGGAAAATTTGCTGCTTTTTTAAAACGATCAAAATGTTAATTAAATAGGATTTTTTTTAATGTTTATTTATTTTGGGGAGACAGAGAGACAGAGTGCAAGCAGGGGAGGGCCAGAGAGAGAAGGAGACACAGAATCTGAAGAGGCTCCAGGCTCTGAGCTGCCAGCACAGACCCTGACGCGGGGCTTGAACCCACAAAGTAGGGGATCACGACCTGGGCTGAGGTCAGACGCCCAACCGACTGAGCCTCCCAGGCACCCCAATTAAATAAGATTTAACACTGACCATTTTCAATTAAGATAAAAGGAGACAATGCTATAAATCATGATTGGATGGAAGATACGACCAAACGCATAGCAAGAATCTGGAACTTAAAGACTCCTGCTGCCAAGATGAGAGAAATATAAGAAACACACCGGCATCATATTTACAAGTTTCCACATTGATCGCCGAAGTCAAAATTGAAGAGAGGGCCTCCTAGGTAATGTTTTACTCTGCAGAGGGAAAAGGAGGAGGGTCCCCAAACTTTGCTCCCTTCTAGGCCCTGCTCATTAAAACCATTACCAAGACATTGAAAGCATTTGCAACTTTACTTTTGAGAACCTCTCAATTACCCTACGTACTCGTCTACAAAAGAAGAGGAAACTTTTGGGAGTTCATCAAATGCTAATTGCAGTTTTCAAAGAGTTTATTTCTATTTAGGAGTTTTCCTCTCCCGGCTCAGCTATGGAAAACAGCCTTCCCAGTACTTCCCAAAGCACCAGACACAATCTTTATTTATCCCTGCCTAGGCAGCCCTGGAGCCGGGTTCCAAAGTGCCAGTTCTTTGAATTTAATTGCTACGGTTCGACCTGGAACCCTCTTGCAAACAGGCATTCTTCATTATACCTTCCCCAAGTGCCTCTGCATCGGCAGGTTCAAGTCTTTACAGCTCTAAAAAGAGCTTCGTTCTAACAGTAGACCTGCAAATCACTTCGATTCCACAATTAAGCGCTCAAACACATTCCTCTTAGCCTTGCCTTGCACAACTCCGAGGGGGCAAACTGCTAAGTAAGCACGTGTGCTCATCCTTGCTTTAAGGTTCTTTTTCTCACATATTCTTAATAAAAATGCAGTTATGAAATCCAGGAGACTGCATTTTTGGTTGTTGTTGTAAAATGACCTTGATTTGACAGGCATGGTCTCAGGTTTCAGCAGATGCTGTGGGAAAGCTTACAGAAGCCAACATGTTCTCCAGGCATCTGTGATGACATGCAAGTTTTTTTTTTTTTTAAGTGGTGGTTATGATAGTGTATGTCTGTGTTGGAGGGGGTTACTATGCTCAGTTTCCATGACAACCATGTCTCCACTCATCGCTTATTAGATACCATCCACTTCCTGTGTCTAAATTTTTAAGCCAATCAGAAAAGTGTTTATACGTTTAACAACTTCTGAGACAATGTTTTTTTAACTGAAGTGCTTTAAGGCTCAAATGAAGACATCCATGGGCCTGATGTATTTTTTTGTACCACGGATATACAATTCCACAATGTTTACTAATTCCTATTCTTCTAAGGTGAGGAAAACCCCTTTTTCTTGGATGGGAAATGCATTCTCCTCAAGGCAGATGCCACAATTTCTTATAACAGTGCGCAAACTGATTTTGCTTGTTCTCTTCACTGGTTTTTCTTTCACGGTTGCAGACTTCAATTCAGTGCGTGATACATGTTAATGCCCAGGACACTTAGACGATCAAAGTAAATTACAGTTAAGCAACCATCTGCGGAGGGTGAAATTTAAATATTCGGGTCAAAAAAAAAACCGCTTAGGAAAATTCTTGCGAGTTGAACAACTTTGCATTCTACAGCTCCTGAGAAGAAATCACGAAAAATGTATTGTAAAGCGCTATGTCTATGCATTGTAAGCTAGTAGCTGACGCCTGCAAAGAAATTTGTCACCAAAATGGCCTACTTTATCTGGATAGAAACAACAACGAAAAATTACACATAAAGGTGATCGCAAGCAAATTGCACGCGAAATTAAAAAAGCAATCTTGCAGGAAGCTGTGCACCGAGAAGGCTCATCTGAAATTACAGCAAGATTTTAACAAGAAGGGTTGGGCGGGGGGGGGGGGGGGCTGTTTCCCTAAGTCTCAATCTAGCTGACCAATCAGTACAAGAGTTAAAGTGGTTTGGAGTCATTTGTGTAGTCTTCCGCTCGGCACTCCGGGGCTGCACTCCCCTCTCTAAGGCAGAGCTGGCGATCAATGAAAAACAGGGAACAAAAGGAATAGAACAGGATGTCTTCCTTAGCTAAGGAAAATGACTCCCTTTTTCCTCAATGGGCCAGTCTCACCCTGCCTACGACCAGCTCCACACCGAAGCTCCCCGGCAGACTAGCCCACAGGAGGCACATTTTACATTTGCAATCATGTGTCCCGAGTGCTAGCAAACGTGTCACCTTAAGCACATCCTGTGACCGAGGGCTCCCCGAGCCCAGCCAAGTGAAACTAATAAATTAAATAAAATGAATAATCCCACAATTAAGGGCTGCCCAGAAAGACTGCATTTCCCTTCCCCAAATGTCATCGCAGGAGTATAAACAAAGCATGAAAAATAGTCTCTTCAAGCCTCCCAGCCAATAATCTGGGTTTTCTCCTCCAAACAACGTTCCTCCAAAAAGAGAAATCTTCTTGCTGCCTTCACAGGGAACCCTCATCTGTATGTGTCATATTAGGACAACCCGTTACAGTGTGTGAAAAGAGCTTTAAACTGCCCACAGAGCTGACACGGCTTATAATTGATAGCAAAACAGTTACGACAGCAATGCTGTAAACTCTGCCCGAGCCAAACTCCACATTTAACACGTTAGCTCCTTGAAAATAAAAGTAACGCCGGGGGAACCCACAAAAGTAAAGCCCTGGGAAGTGATTAACAGAATTCCATCAATTATTTGACCATTTTTAAAATGAATCATTTATCTGCTATTTTTAAAAAAAAAATTTTTAACGACTATTCACAAATGCCTGAGAAACTTTTTTTTTTTTTTTTTAATGAACTTACTTTTGAGCCAAAACTAATGAAAATATTCAACTTGCCATCCCTGGATCTTTCCCATCTGGGCTGCATGCCGTAAATCAATCTGAAACCAGGTGGAAATATGGGGGCGGACACCTTAAAAAATCAAAGGGTGCCCCCCAAATGCAGCAGCCTGAGCGGCGAGGGCTTCTCGTGACAATGCTGAGCCAGAGCGGAGGCTCGGGAGGCAGGAAATGAGCCCCATTTTCGTTACCTTCGATCGCCGGGCCCCCCCGCTGCTTCTCGCGGCCGCATTGGGGGGCTGCGGCGGCGCTGGACTCGCCGGTGGCCCCGCCGCCGGGTCGCGCCGTCTCCCG
>NC_043708.1:13202906-13293165 GCF_006229205.1 Suricata suricatta | reverse complement strand
CGCGCCCGCCCGCGGCCCGGTCTGCAGCCGGCACGTACGGCGGGCAGCTCGCGAGCCCCGGGAGTCCCCGGCAGAACAGAGAAACCCGGCGGCCCGTTTCCAAACCGGCCGCCGCGCGGTTCGTGTCACCGCGTGGCATAAGATGTTAAAAGAAACACGTCGGCTACAACTGAACTCGCTGAAGGCGGATGTTAATAGCTGCAGCTGCAGGGCGAAGCGCGGGGCAGGAACCGGTTTCCGTAGGTTGGCCCGGTGCACTTGTGATACGAAACCTCCACGGACGGTAGGACACAGTGCGGGGATCAATAAAGACAGGTTTCAAAAATATAACGCAAAAAAAAATATTGAAAATTGGTGTGTTTCAAACCATCTTTTAAACAGTTTTCCAATTAGTTGTTTTCTAACAGGTCCTTTTTGCATTTTGCTTTCTCTTACTCCATCATGTGCTCTTTTAAATAACAAAGGCCCATATGGCTAAACACGTAGTCATTTGATTTTCAAAAGACCTCAAAAATTGCATCAAAATATGCACTCATGTATCTCCCAAGAAATCAATGAGAAAGAATTAATGGTGGCATATGGTGAGCCTCCTAGAGAAAACTTAATTACAAATTAAAACAAATGCGAAAATTCACAAATTCAGTAAACTGAAAGTAAATTATGGTCCTAGATGTATACACAAATCAGCTTATGAACAATTAGGAAAATGTAAGTTCTAGATTTTGCTTTTAACTGCAGAAAGGGTGTGACATGAACCCCAATCACAGACTCTTCTCATTGTCCCCAAAAGGGCCTTCAGCCACCTCTCAGCACATTGATATACCTCAGCCCACCTGGAAGGCGATGTTTAAACTTGCAAGTGCTCCTTTAAGGGGAAAATTTTATTAGTCCTTAATTCAAAATAAAAGTGCTTTAGTTCACGTGAAGGGCCTGTAGAAACACTTCAGGACAAGGGAGCTTGCTTTCGGTCTTTGACATCACCAAGTTTGAAGGTCACAATTCTGTAAAACTGCTAATAACAATGCTGCTGTGGTTTGACACCAAAAGGAAAATCAAATATGTGTTTTCTGAGTTCTATTTTTGGAGCAGAAAAAGTCCCTTTGAAAATTACTGGTGCCCACCTCCTTCCCATTTATAGCTAAACAAATGTAAGGAAAGACTTTTAATATTAATTAAACATCAAAGACACCTTTTCTGCTGCTTTATGTCCACGCAAAAAAAATTAAAAAACTAGTTGTAACATGTTACATTTGTCGATCTTCAAATCCTCGTGCATACATCTCCTGTGATCTTTACCCCAGCTCTGTGATGAAATGGACATTATAATCCCCAATTTTCAAATGAGAGAGTGGAAGTCCCAAAGGGTGAGTGACTTGTCCAAAAGTCACACAGCTGATGTACAGAGGTGCTGGGGTCTCAGACTCAGTCCCCAACATTTCTTTCTCAGATGGGCCACCTGCCCTCCCACATGAAGCACTGTGGGAAACGAGCCATCCAAAACAAAAAGGCGGGTAGGTTTCCTAAGCCATCATTTCTTACCTGCATTAGAAGAGCAATTAACCAGAATGGAGACAGAAGGGCAGTTGAAAATATTTTTGTCCCTGCTCACAGAGGAAGCTGGCTGGTGGGATTTCTGTCCTGTGGCTGTCCAGGGTGCTCTGGCAGACGGAACCTTGGAAATCTGGGGGCTGAGAAGTGTTCCTGTTACATAGGCTCCTTTGCTACTTACCGAAGACTGAGATCCGCTTGGCGCGTAGGGGAGCGAGGTTCTCCCACATGGAACATGGTTTTCTACGTTGCAATCCCGGCACTAAGTCCTCCAAGATCCTGGGACCTCAGGTGTTTCAGATACCACGTGCTCTATTAGTGAGATGGAGGGGGGCCCTGCCCAGACCTGGTGACAACCGGGTGTGACTTCTCAGACCTCCTGCACCCGTGGGAAAGCCACACTCAGTCCTGTTTGTGGCAGCCCGCTGCCTCCTCCCCTCGGCAGCAAGGAAATGTCACTTCTCTAATGATGTGTCCCGCCCACTTAATGCCAGCAGGTGAGGGCTGGGTGGCATTTAGCTGGAAAGACAGAGACATTTTAGTCATAAAAATTATTCATTCCATTTCCTGGGCAGCTCATAAGAGGCAGGACATGGCAACATCATTGGGAGACGTGGAGGACCTTCTTGAGAAACAACTTGGAAGGATTAATGTAAAACTCACTTACTCACTTGATGAATTAATTTGATCCCTTTGTCGAAAACTGGTCTAATTCCTTTACAGTCACACCATCCACGGGGCCTTCAAACGTTGCCGATGCTAGGCTCCGAGTAATCTTAGCACCGATTCTAGGTAACGAGGAACTGAAAGCCAACGCTGGTGGTGAGTAATTCCTCAAAGCTGGAGCACGCCAGAAGATGTGTTGGTCAAAAGAAACTGTCATTCATTCATTCATTCATTCATTCAATTGTGTATACCTCAAACGTTGAAAACCTAATATGACCAAGCTATTGTTCTAGGCTCTGTGTGTGCAGACAGAGACAAAAATAAACAATGCCCTTAAAGTTTCCTTATCATATGGAGCCCAGGGACAGGCAAACAATGGCAGACCTGTGGTGTACGTGTAGTAAAACTACGTCACAAGTGCCTTGTGTTCAAATGCCAACTGTCCCAGTCATGGGCCACTTTGTCTTCCAAGCCATTCTCAGTGGTGCCTTCCTCTCTGTACCGCCAGTAGATCTGTAGGCTGGGCTCACAGACCCCTGGTCAGTTGGGTCATGGCTAGTTCCGGTCATGAGAGGTACAGAAGAAAGGGTGGAGGGTGGGAGGAAAGAAGATAGAGACTTTCTTTGCCTCCTTCTAGCCTCCCATGGGATCTGTAGCAGTGGTGACAACTGCTGAGGCTTCTGTCAGGTGACCCCACCCCCTGGCTACCTTAACACTCCCACATTCTGTTAACATCCCAGCTTAGAAATGTTAATGGCTTTCTGCTGGGATTAGTCCTTGGGTAACATTACCTTCTCCTGTTCCTTCCTGATCCTCCACCACCTGTGTGAGCAATCCCCTGCATTAAATTCCTTCTGTGCATATCAGCAAACTCCAGTGGAAAGGCATCTTATGAAACACCTGTGTGGTACTCCTCAAAACCACCAAAGTCATCATAACCAGGACATGGTCAAAACCGTCAAGGTCGTCATAACCAGGACATGCTGCTACGCAAAGAGGAGCTTAAGGAGACATGAGAGTGAAATGTATTGTGTGGCATGCCAGATGGATCCTGGCTTGGCAAAAGGACAAGTAAAAACTAAGGAAATCTGCATAAAGTATGGACTTTAGCTAGAAATAATTTATCAATGTTGGTGCATTCATTACAACAAATGTATCATATATTAACGTGTAAGATGTTAATAATAGGGGAAACTGGGTATAAGGCATGTGGAAAGTCTGTACCATCTTCTCGATTTCTCTATAAATTTACAACGGTCATTTAAAAAAATAATGTCTTTTTTTTTAACATTTATTTATTTTTGAGAGACAGAGATAGATCATGAGCAGGGGAGGGGCAGAGAGAGAGGGACACACAGAATTGGAGGCAGGCTCCAGGCTCTGAGCTGTCAGCACAGAGCCTGACGCGGGGCTCGAACCCACGAACTGTGAGATCATGACCTGGGCCGAAGTCGGACGCTTAACCGACTGAGCCGCCCAGCACCCCAATAATGTCTTTTAAAAAATCCTTCTGGGGCATCTGAGTGGCTTAGTTGGTTAAGCATCTGACGTCAGCACAGGTCATGATCTCAGCGTTCCTGAGTTCAAGCCCTGCATCAGCCTCCAAGCTGATGGTAAGAGGTCTGCATGGGATCCTCTGTCTACCCCTCCCCTCTCAGTCCCTCCCCCACTCACGCTTTTTCTCTCTCTCAAAAAATAAACTCAAAAAAAAAAACAACTTAAAAATCCTTCCGCGGTAGCCAGTCGCTTTATTTCCCTACACAGAAACCCCATTGCCTCCCTCCCCAAGCAGGGACCAGAGGCCTGAGACAGCAGGTCTCAGGCTTTCCTACTGGAGGCTAAAGCCCAAGAGTTTAAGAGTCAAAACATTAAGAACTATCCCACCCAGCAAGGGAGAGGAGGCTCTGGGAAGCCAGGAAAATGGCTGAATCAGAAGCCAGAATGTGGTCGGGGCCAGCATGAGGAGAGGGAAATGGGAGCCACGAGGGAGGAAACTGGACATCCAGCCAGGGTGTGGAGCAGGGCCCCGGCCGGGCGGAAAGCAGGCTGGTCGAGATGGCCCTTGAATGTGACTGGCCATGGAGGGCAGACCGGGGACCCTCCGGGAGCACAGAGAGAAGAGAAACGGGGGAGGAGGGACGTGGATCAGGAAGTACAGCAACTAAAAGTCACAGAGTCATTTTATGTGCTAAGTTTTTCTCATTTCTAGTCTCTTAACCTTCTAAGCAGGGAACTGTTTCATTCCCATTTTATTTACTTTGTGTCTTTTGTTTTATTTTTGAGGTGAGGAGGGGCAGAAGGAGAGAGAGAATGTTAAGCAGGCTCCATGCCCAGCCATCGAGGAGCCCAATGTGGGACTTGATCTCCCAACTGTGAGATCATGACAAGAGCTGAAATCAAGAGTTGGATGTTTATCTGACTGAGCCACGCAGGCGCCCGGTTCCTATCTTAGAGATGAACCACTGCCCAGAGCTGCACAGGTACTCCGGGGCAGAATTACAGCCCACATCCAAGACTGTGGGACACAAGAGAGGGTCAAGAACTCACCATGGTGGGCATCCTTAGTCGAAGCCACGAACCTGAGTCTTCCAGGACGAGGAGAGGAGAAGAAGGCCTTCGCGGAGGGGACAGCAAAGGCCTGGGCAAAGGCAGGGCAGGCCAGAGGCTGCCTGGGACCCGTGTGGCTAAAACAAAGGCTTCGAATGAGGAAGGGCTTGCGGATCCCACTGGAGACGTAGTGGGGGCTGGTGTCCACCCCATGGAACCTTATCACAGTTTCCACACGGCAAGTGGACTATTTCCCTTAAGCCTTTGCACAAATGTTCCCTTCCCAGCACCTCTTGGTCCCCCACATCCCGCTGTACCTTTTCCTTTGCCCCTTGCACTTACCACCTTCTAACATATTACGAACCCACTTATTCCTGTTATTCATTGTCTCTCTTTATCTGCCTCTATCACCCTCCCCACCCACCCCACACACCCATGAATAATCCCGCAGGCCAGGAATCTTCTCCTCTGTTCAGTGATAATTTCTAAGAACATGAAATGTAGATGCTCAATAGATTTTTTTAAAGGATTGAATGAATGAAGTTAGTAAATAAGAAGGTATTTGTATCGGTCAGGGTTCTCCAGAGAAACAGAACTAGTAGGGTGTAAATAGAGAGAGAAAGGAGTGCCTGGATGACTCAGTTAAGTGTCCAGCTCTTGATTTCGGCTTCAGTCATGATCTCACGATTTGTGGGCTCGAGCCCCGTATCAGACTCTGCACTGACAGTGGGGAGCCTGCTGGGGATTCTCCCTCTCCCTCTCTCTCTCTCTGCCCCTCCCCAACTCAGGCTTTCTCGCTCTCAAAATAAATAAATAAACTTAAAAAAAATAGAGCGAGAAAGGCATTTTTATAAGGTGTCGGCTCACCAGATTATGGAGGCTGACAAGTGCCAAGACCTGTAGTGAGCAAGCTGGAGACCCGAAGAACCAATGACGTGGGTCCAGTCTGGATGCTGACCGGCTCAAGATCTAGGAAGAGCCCATGTTTCAGTTTCAGTCCAAAGGCAGAAAAGAACTGATGTCCCAGCTCAAGGTAGTTGGGCAGGAGGAGTTAGTTTCCTCTTACCCAACTGCTTTGTCCCATGCAGGCCATCAACTGATTAGATGAGGCCCACCCACATCAGGGAGAGCAATCCACTTTATTCAATCTACTGACTCAAATGTTAATCTCATCCAAAACACCATCACAGACATGACTGGTGTCCAACCAAATACCTGGACACCCCTTGGCCCAGTCAGGTTGACACATAAAATGCACCATTACAGTATTGAAAGGGACTCTGTGTTTTACAAGAATCATTCTAGGACCTGTAGGGAGAGTGATCTAGAAGAGAACAAGACAGAGATAGGGAGATTTAGGAGGTTATTATTATACTAGTTCAGGTAAGAATCAATGCACACCTGGAAGAAACCACCATTGGTGGCTTCAAACGACACCTCAGTGACCCATGGGCACCACATACACTGAAGTATGCTTGCATAGACACAACTCCAGGGCAATCAGTCACAAATGCAATGCCCAGAAGAGAGCAAACTCGATGATTGTGGTGGATCCTGGCCAATGAGAAGTCCCCTGTGGCAGGTTGGGGACAACAGCATCTCCTGGCCTCTCACTGCTCAGCTGGAGTGGACAGAAGAGGGGATGACTGGCTGAGACTCCTCTGCGGGGGAGGGGGGCCCATGTCACATGGTGGTCCTGGTGTTGAATGCGAGAAGGCAACCTAGAGTGTGACCTGCCCTCACTGACCACAGGATTGGCCCTGGAGTGGATCTTTGACCCCATGCCAGAACTAGCAGAATATTCTGGAATTCTCTAACTGAAGTCAGACCAAGCGGCCCTGCTTCTGCAGACTGGTTGCCAGGCTGTAGGGTGCTGCCAGCAGCCACATCCTCAGTTTGTGGGCTCCAGAAATGGGCGAGGACCCAACTAATAGCCTAAGCAGGACATGAAAACATGATGAAAGCCTAATATAAACTTAGAGTTATCCAAACAACCCTTTCTGTCCTCCATCATCATGAACAGTTTGGAGTGTGTATATATATAGTCACTGTTTGTATCTACACAGAGGGGCACAGAAATCCCCGCTCTCTTGGAGAGAACCATGTATGGATCTCTAACTCTCTAATACAGGTGGTATCAGGTCATATTGAAAGAGATTTTTCACTTGCTTCTTTGTATGCTTTATACTGCAATAAAATGCCACCTGCCTCCACCCAGTGACATCACAAGACTTACCATTCTCTGTTGAAACCAGGAGCCTCACGTTTTCACTAACACATACTTGGGAGATGGTGAAGTAGCACGTGACTCGGACTTCATTATTTTGACCCATCACTTCTTAAGGGATTTATCGCCTTCCACAGGTGACAGGACTAAATCACTACCATCAATCCACGTTTGTCGAAAGGAATGAACAAAGCCAGATTGGCGTCATTCATGTCTTTGATGTTGATCACGTCCACTCCTTCCTTGACCACATCCAGTAATTTGCAGACAGTCCTGTGTTGGCAACCGTGGGGGGTGGATGGCATATCATCCATCCTCTTATCTATGGGGTCGATTACAGAACCGACTACAGATTGTGTCCCTGGACCCATTTTCCCAGCTCTGGCTCAGTCCTGTAGGAATTCTTCATGATGGGGTCAGACCCCTGAGCAGAGCCTCAGTGGAGGCTGGGGCAAAACACTGCCAGAAACGGCCCGATCTGGCTCCACGCCAACCAGCTTGCTGCTGAGCTGAAGGCCTCTCGGGCTCTCCCCAGACCCCCTTTGTCTCCCTGGGCCTCCCTTTTTCAGCTCTCTCAGTTCAGGTAATGACCACCAGTCCCCAGCTCTATTCATTCCCACATTTCAGATCACTTTCCATGCGTTCACTGAGCCTTGAAACACAGGACAGAAAAGCAAAAGGCACGTGGGCACATTTGCCCGGTGCTCCTCCAGGCTGCCCTGGTTGGAGGGCAGTCCAGCAGCAGGGAAGCCCCAGAATGCCGGGGAGCACTTCCTGTGTGAGCGCGCAGGGCTGCGGTGTTGAGAGTTGAAACAATTCCGTACGTCACAGAAAACCCCTGTTCACTTAGAGTCTCAGGCCATCACTGCAGAACAACCTCTCACATCAGTATCACCTGCCACAACGGATCCAGAGACCTCGGGAAGGTGGGTCCTGGGCAAGACGGCAGCTCAAGAGGCAGCCTCTGTATCACACCTGTGATAAATGCCCTTCTGTCTGCGCTATAGTGATGATGTCAGGGCCATGGGCTTTGGAATCTGAGAGGCCTTGGTCCACATCCTGGCTGGATCGCTTCCTGGCTAAGCCGTCTTGCAAACATTGCTGGGAATCCCAAGTCCCTCTGTCTTACCTGTACAGTGGCTATGACAGTATCCACCATCTTGGTTTCTGAGGAGGATGAAATCAGGGTGTGCATGCAAAATATTTGGGGCCAAAATTTAAAATATATTTATGTTTCACACATAAAAGTGTAGCTTCTATAGTCTTCCTAAGCCATCTCTGTATCTAATCCCAGTCCACCTGAATTACAGCTGTGTTGGAACCTCTAGTTCAAATTAGTACTGAAGCTTGTCATTGACAAGAAATGGCAGGGAAATCCAAAGAAGGGTGTAGTTTGCTTGACGGCTTATATCAATGTCAATTTCTTAGTTTTGACACACATGTCATGTTGTTTGTGATATCAACATTACAGGAAGTTGGGTGATTAGTATATAGGAACTCTTCTTTCTTTGTGACAAATTCTCATCAAAAATAATAATCTTTTTAAAATGTATCAGTAATACTGACATAGTAGGTCAAATGCTTCACCTGTATGTCTAGGATACCACATGAAAATTCCTCCTTAGGATCCAAAAAAAACTAAGTTTTTTGTTACCAAAATAAGAGGCAATTTATGTTATCTCTAGAAGTTATCAACAGCAAGAAACTCATTGAGTTTCTAGTGTCTGCAAGGCACCATATTGTACGTTAAAATGGCAAACATTACTGTCAGGAAGAAAACGTTGCCTGTGTGGAAGTCATTTTAAGGTAGCTGTTTGGATGTAAGATATTTGATAACTTTACCATTTCAGCCCCCAGTGCTTTCCTTATTTCACAGAAAATGGATGGCTTGCCAGTCAATCAGTTCCATGCTTTCCCTTTCGGGGGATAGAACAATCTTGTCAAATAACACTGTAGATTATATCGTTTGCCACCCTGAGTACAGTTTTGAGATGTTCATCTTAAAATGCTGAGGATATCTTTTCTCTAACTTAACAGAGACCAGACGGTTTAAACACTTTTATTCCCTTATTTTTTGTACCCTGCAAATTGTTATGTACTCATGGGAGTCAGAAGGAGATTTTCACCGAGTGGATGGTGAGTCTTGTTCATGACTTTGACATAGATCCCTCCAAAAACTGTGACTATAATATGGCCACATTATAATGGGTTCAACAAAGGAGCCATGGCTTTGAAAAGCAAAGATTATATGTGCCTGCAAAGTGCTCTGCCCTCTAGGCGAATAATAATCTGTGAAGTGTGACTCACTCCTGAATGGATGTCGGCAGAGCGTTCCTAACCACAAAGTTTGGTTGGCACCTACTCCATTCCGGGCATGGGTCTTGGCCCATAATGAAGGGGAAGATATCGTCTCAAGTGCAAGAATGACATTGCCTTTCTAGCTGCCCAGGATGAGACCTCCTTCCTGTGCCTGAGGAATCCCCAACCTCAGGAGGCAGAACCACCTCCCCACGAAAAACTGGAAATGCCAGGGGCGCCTGGGTGGCTCAGTCAGTTGAGTGTTTAGCTTTGGGTCAGGTCATGATCTCAGTTTATGGGTTCAAGCCTCACATCAGGCTTGTGGCTGTCAGCACAGAGCCTATTTTGGATCCTCTGTCTCCATCTCTTTCTCCCCTCCCCCCTCTCATAAATAAATAAACATTAAAAAACAAACAAACCTGGGAATGCCAGAGACAACCTCCCTAGCCTTTCTGACAGTGGAGGGGAGGGTCATAGTCTAGGTCCCCCCGTAGCTGGTACTGAAGCCAGCAGCTTTAGGGCCAAGTGCAGCATCCTTGGGGTCTATGGCAGGGTCATCACCAAACCAGCCTATAGCATGACTTTGGGCTTTGACCTGGGTTGCATCACCGTAGAGCTGGTTCTCCAGCCCCCCAACAATACCTGTGGGCCACCCACCATGCTGTACATATATGCATTTTCTGCTTAGATCATCCAGAGTTAGCCTCTGTCAACTGACCCAAGGGCCTTGTCCCACATTCTCTCTCTTGGATTCCAGTTGTACCAACATAGCCATTGGTTTTTTTTTGGCAGAGCCATTGGGTTTGCACTGATCTCCATCCCCCCTCTATAACCAGATTCCTTTGTCATAACAATATACAGCAATATGGGACCATCTGTGACCATGGAATAAGCCATTTGCTCCTATGGGGAACTTAACTACCTTGGCCGTTGGTACTACACGAATCAACTAGAGATGGTGATACCTTTCTGCCCGAGTAACATGGGGTGTTTATACACACGTGTTTCTGGTACCACAGGCAGGGTAGAGTCTTTTCTATAACTCCAAAGAATGTAATACGTTAGAGTTGGACCAAAATAAAACAAAGTGAAACAAAACCTCCATAGCGACAGGGAAGCATCACTTTTGCTGTTTCTTTAACAGAGGAGATCAATACTCCATTCATCTTTATTATTCAGCTTTTTATCTTTGTCTGGTAGAAATCACATTGAGATAAATACTTATAATTCATCCACTGACTCTTCCTGATGACACTGAGCTCGATAATAAACTTTCAGTGTGTGAGGGATCATTTTGTCTCAAAGAGCTGAGAACTGATTCCTTAAAAGATTGAGAAGATATGAACTTCCATTGATCAAAAAAAAAAAAAAACCAGGAAGTCAAGTTTTCGTAATATTCTCCAAAAAAATTAAACTTGGAAGTGGAATAATATCTTACAAAACAAGAAGATAAATATATCATTAAGCCTTTCACTGACACTACCCTAAGCAGCCCTGAATGAGTGCAGAAACAAATGCTTTCTTAAGTGAAAGCAGGGTAGATCAAGAGAATTGGACTAGAGGTCCCAATGAAAGGCATCACCCTCCATCTATCATGTTGAATTCCTTTGGGTTCAGTTGTCCAGAAACTGTTACTCAGGGAGGAAGGTGGTCATCCCCAGGCATGACTGCAAAGATTAGGGGCCATGATTTCCATCCATCTCCCCTTCCACCATGCCTTCCTCAACCTGGCCCCCAATGATGGCTTGCACCAATGCACCAATGAGTGCCCTATGATTTACTCTACTACTTGTGTCATGTAGCATTGCTGCTGCCATTTCTGGAAACTCTTGCCTTCCTTGAGCTCTGCTTTCTTCTGGTTTTCCTTCTACCTTTCCTGCCAGTCCTTCCCCATTTCTCTCACTCGCTCCTCCTCTACCCATCTCTTAACCCTGATGTTTACCATTGGCTCTTTTTTCTTTCCACCTGCTCTCTCTGGGTGATCACATCCATTTCCATGCCTTCAAATGATCACCAGTAACCAATAACCAGCACCCAACTCCCTCCTGAATTCCCAAGCTCCGTCTCCAATGGACTCTGGGACCCCTCCACCTGGAAATGTTGTTGTTACCCCAAATTCAAATTCAGGGGGCACCTGGATGGCTCAGTGGGTTAAGCATCCAAGTCTTGATTTCAGCTCAGGGCATGATCTCATGGTTCCTGGAAGGGAATCTGATGCAGAGCCTGCTTGGGCCTCTTTCTCCCTCTATCTCTGCCCCTCTCCCACCCATGTGCACACATACTCGCCCTCTCTCAAAATAAATAAATAAACGTAAAAAATTTCAAATTCAATATGCCTCAATCTGAATTATTCATCTTTCTGCTCTCAGCATTCCCTTTCTGTATCCCTATTTGAAATACAGCATCCAGAGACCTCAACATTTTCATCAACATGCCCTTCTCACTACTCCACATTCATTCCTCAAATTCTATAGATTCTGTCTCTGCCCCCCTGACCAGCCCCACAGCCTCTTCCTCAGTTCAGCCCCCTTCATCTCTGAATCATTGTTTCTGTCTCCAGCATCCCCCAGAATGCCTCCCAGTTATCCTCGTGCCAGGGGAGATGAGCTCCTTGGGCAGGCTAGGGAGAAAAGCCCGTCAGACCTGGGAGTCTGAACAGAGGGGTGCTAGGAAAAGAAGACACATTTTTCAGTGGGGGTCAGGACTCGATGATTCTGAGGCTTAAGTGGAAGATCTCAACAAGTCCTGCCTCAACTGACCAAGCCAGTCCCCGGTCACCTGCAGGGTCCTGTCCAGAGCTGCCCACCTCTGCTTGCTCCCTCCTTCCAGGGAAGCTGCCCAGGCCATATAATCAGTTGTCTTACAATGCATTCTGGTTCCATGACTCTCTGGCCTCCGGTCTTTGGTGACTCCACATCCTCCACAGGACATACAGCTTCTGGTCTGCATCTCCCTCTGAGCACTCAAGGACCTCGTGGTCTCTCTCACAGCTTTGCCCTCCAGCCTATGTCCACTTACTCACCTAAATTAATCTTCCTCTCCAACACACCTGACTGTTGACCTTGACTTTCCAATCATGTTCCAACCCTGTCCTGGACTTCCTCAAACCTGTTTCTCTAGATCACACACAATCACTCATTTGCTCAAACAACATTTATTGAGAGCCAGCCAAGGGCTGACTCGATTCCAGCGAAGAAGATAAATCTGACTCCTTGAGGAGTTCCTAATCCACTGGAAAGACAGACAGACAAGGAAAAGGAAGTTATCCCAATGTGATAAATTCTGCAATTGTGTTACCAAATGACTTGGAGGGGAGGGGGGGGCTCCTTCAGGGGATTTCCTAGCTCGCTGTTACACTGGCACTCCATCACTTCATGGAGGAAACATTTTCTGACTTCTGAGCTCAAGGTGGTGTTTGTCAACTTCATGATGCGAGGATTCATCAGGAAGGCTTTTTCGTCACACAATCTTTCTAGTTTCCCTTCTAGAGATTCCGTTTCAGTAGGTCTGGGGTTGGGTCTAGAAATGAGCCCGTTTAATAAATCCCTCAGTGATCCTAATACACGTGACACCACAGGTCACACTCAGGAAAACATTGCGAAGGTGTTTATTGTTTTTGCAACTCACAAAACCTGCAGATACTGCCTTGTAATTTACATGCTTACACGTCTGGCTTATATTGTTTGCTAAGTAATTGCTCTTTAAGAGTTGGGTCCTTCCTTACATCTTTATATTCCTCCGTAGCACAAGAGCCGAGCGTGAGTAATTGCATATCTCTTGCACCATCCTAAGTCCTTAACAATTTCAGTAAAATCCTTTTTCTTTGTTTGAATTTTTATAACTATATATTGCTTTTATAAATGAATTTTTTTAAAAGAAGATCGATCTGAGAACGTGTTGCCGCCAAGGGGCTCAGAGTTATTAGTGACGAGGTGGGGTGTGCATGGGGGCTGCTGACAGATCCCTGCGGTCCAAGCCCCTGGTGTGGAGGCGGGGGGGCTGCTGCCCGCGCCACTCAGGGACAGCTAACCCTGCACAAGCCTGGTGTGAAGTGAATGTTTCCGAAAGAGGCCTTTGGGTCTTAGAGGATGCTGTTCTTCAAAGCTGAGTCTAATCTCCCCCAGCACAAATGGCAAACTGTTCTTGCAAATAGGTTTTTCAGTGGCCTTTCATGGAAATGTGGGGGCAGGCCCAAGAAACCCAAGGCCCTGATGGAGGGAGTCTGCCTCCCTTTGCGTGGGGCACCCCCACCCTCCGCACCGGACAGCCTGCCCATTCCTGCCTGGAAAGGCTGCAGGCCCACAGGACGAGCTGGGGCTGCTATACTGAGACCTCAGTCCCAAAGATCTGACTGGATCCTTCTCTGCAGGTGAACACGATCACCTAGTGATGCCACCTGCCCTGGGCCACTGGCTTTGGTAACCTCCACAGCCGTGTTCCTTGGGTGCAGTCCCGGGACCACCACATCCGTTACATCAGGCAGTGAGTCTGAGCCCCAGCTGGGCCTGGGACTCACCAGAAGGAAGGTAAGAGGAGGAAGATAAAGCTGGGATTATTACTGGCTTTACTGCTTTTTCCTGCCCTTCTCTTCCTGTTTTCAGGAGAGGCTTATTTTCTATTCCCAGACAGCCCTCACCTCCTGAGCTTCCAGCTCTCCTCCCCCCGCAGCTGAAACCATTAACCCCACCTGTGCGGCACGAACCCTACTTCAGTCTTCAGATTCTAGAAACCTCTTGGGGTGCCTGGGTGGCTGGGTGAAGTCAGTTAAGCCTCCGACTTCAGCTCAGGTCAGATCTCACATTCGTGGGTTCGAGCCCCACGTCAGGTTCTGTGCTGACAACTAGCTTAGAGCCTGGAGCCTGCTTCCGGTTCTGTGTCTCCTTCTCTCTGTGCCCCTCCCCCTCTCATGCTCTCTCTCTCTCTCTCTCTCTCTCTCTCTCTCTCTGTATCAAAAATAAATAAGACATTAAAAAAAAAAAGTTTAGATTCTAGGAGTCTAGAACAACTCCAGATCTTGGGCAGGGGAGTTTGAAGGATCTACTCTTGAACAAGGCATATTTCGTACGTCAGAAACCAGCCAGATGCAGCGGCGTGGCCACAGCAGGACAGGATAGATTGAGGGGGCATTGGAATCCAGAGCAAGACTTAAAATTGGACCTGGAGTGGCCGAGGAGGCACCAGCGCAGTCACAGGTGTGTGGTGGCATTCACGGCCGCGGGGCCATCACAGGACGCATAGTCAGAACTAAGATGCTCCCTAGGTGGGTCACCTGGGTGGCTCAGTCGATTAAGTACCTGATTTCAGCTCAGGTTAGGATCTCATGGTTTATGAGTTCAAGCCCCACACCCTGACATCTGTGCTGACAGCACAGAGACCGCTTCAGAACTTGTCTGTCTCTCTATTTCTGCCCCTCCCCTGCTTTCTCTCTCTCTCAAAAATAAATAAAAACATTGGACACCAATGTGGCTTAGTTGGTTAAGCATCTGACTTTGGCTCCGGTCATGATCTCACAGCTTGTGAGTTTGAGCCCCGTGTCAGGCTTTGTGCTGACAGCTCAGAGATTGGAGCCTGCCTCAGATTCTGTGTCTCCCACCCCCCTCAGAAATAAATAAACATTAAAAGTTTTTAAATAAATAAATAAAAACATTAAAAAAAAAAGAAAAGATACCCCATTGGTGGATAAAGGGTCCCTGGCCTCCAGGCTGAGTTCGAGAAGCTTCCCTTAGAAAGCCTGTGCTACTAGGATAATTTAGCAGGACAGGGAATCAACACAAGAATCCAGTTAGGAATTTGGGCACGTACCCAGTCAGGGCACGTACCATGGCTTTGGAGCAAAGCTAGTTTTGATATTTGAACAAAATCAGAAGGGAGAGGGACACGTGCGGAGGGCTGAGGTTTGAAGAAAGGCTTCAGAAATCATTTCTGTCTATGATCCGCTTTATAGGATTTGGAAGGGGGAATGAATGCCCCACCGCAGGGCTGAACTAGAACACAGAGACGGCAAACGAGAAAGCTTTGGATACTCTGCTGGGTCCAAGGCCATGGTTGGCCTTAAACACAGCACTTTCCTTCTCTACGAAAATGGCATCCTTCCTTATCCTCGCGTGCCCCGGTTCACGCTATCTGAAAAGTGGGATTGATCACCATGTGTGCCTCTTCAGAATTTCTGCCAAGCAAATGGGAACTTGGATTAGAGACAAAGTTAGTAACACAAACAAGAGCCCTAAATTCATTCCCTTAGGCAATGTTTCCTTTTCATAGGAATTTGGCGGAAGTGAAAACCTCCAGAAGCACCGATTTCGTGCAACCCCCCACCCCCTTGTAAGCCCTAGCTCTAGAAAGTCTATTATCTTAATTTCTAGAACAGGATTCCCAGGTGCCAGCAAGGAAAAGTTTTAAATGAAAGGTTCATCAACTTCATGGGAGATGAGTGAAACATCATGATGTGCTTTAAATTTTGTATTAGCAAGAGGTCATATAGGCTAGATCACATGGTGGGGTTTGCTTTTGTTAATGTCAAAATAGGAAAGATCATTTATTTGGGTGGATATGTTCCAACGTTGCTCTAAAAATGATTGCTGGGCCATCACACCGGGATGTACGTCACCGGAAAATCTCAGCCTCTGCTCTTCTCGGTGGCTTGTTCTTACAGCTCATGGATTTAGGACACTGTGCCTCCTTCCCTTCCCGCTTCCCAGTTCGGCTCACCCTACTTTATAGAAGCCGCTTAGTCCGCCATCCTTCTCCTTCTCAGTGGCTGTAGAGGGTTTCTGGTCATTCCTTCTCCTGACTATACCTTTGAAATTCTGTCAATGTGATTTTTACTTCTTATTTCCTTTAAGATGTTTGTTTGTGCTAAAGAACTCATACAGAGATTTTTTTTCCTCCCTGGGGAGTAGCATTTCAGTAAGAGCTGAATAATAAAACTGGATTGTAAAAATCTGTCAGAAATGTAGTGGTGCGTGTCTTACTGCTCATAATTGCCTCGGAACGATTAGGATGGAAACTTCGCTTTGTCGTTCTTGTTCCGGAGGGAAAACAGGCACTTCTTCTCTGCCAGGTCACGGGATGGGTGTCAAGGGGGAGATGAGCTGTGATGCCTCGTAAAATGTAAATTCTGATGTTCTAGATTAAAACAAGGAAGATGTGGAGACAAATGAGGTGGGATACTAATAAGTGGCCACCAGAGACACCTCGGAATGTTTTTTTAACCTTTGGTGGATCTCACACTCCCTTGAGAATTTGAAGCAATCACATACATATATAAAGACATAAAATACGGGAGCTGTTTTGGGGGAATTGTGGACTCCATGGCCCTCAGGTTTAAAAGACCATTGTGGGCTTATCTCCCTTGCCTTCTGGTTCAACGTTAATCTGGAAGTTAGGATAAATGGATGACACTTAGATTCTGATTAAGCTGTAAAAATATAATGATGCGTATAATGATCAACGTTGTGTTAGGTACAAAAAAACCTAGGAGAATATTAAGACCTCATCCTCCAGGAGGTGCCTGGTGATTCCGTCAGTTAAGCATCTGAATCTTAATCTTGGTTCCAGTCATGATCTCACAGTACACGAGATCAAGCCCCAAGTCAGGCTCTGTGCTGACAGCATGGAGCCTGCTTGGGATATTCTCTCTCTCTCTCTCTCTCTCTCTCTCTCTCTCTCTCCCTGCACCTCCCCCTGCTCACACATGCTCTCTCTCTCTCTCAAAATAAGTAAATAAACTTAAAAAAAAAAAAAAGACCTCATCCTCCAGGGCTTTGAGGAAGGCTACCCAAATTACTTGGAGTACCTTTCAACAAGGCAGCACCGAGTGTGGGGCTAACTTGTGTGGTTCAGGTGAGGAATGCGTAGGCCTTTAGGAGAAGACAGTCAGTGGTTGAGTCAAAGAAGATCTCAACGAGAACAAAGGATTTCAGTCACACTTGAAGGGATCCTTGGGAATGGGAAAAACAGAAGGGAAATGTGATGACTTTCGATAGAGACAGGATGGTTCTGGTGAGAGAATATGAACTTTCACACCTGATATGTCTGGGTTTGCATCAACTGTTACTCACAGGCTCTGTAACCATGCGAAACTTAGTATCTCTGCATGTAAGTTTCTTCATCTGTAAAATGTGCATTTTTGTGGAATAGATGGTAGTAATAAGAGAGATCTTTTTTTTTTTTAAGTATGTGGTGCAGTGCCAGCAAGGCAAAAACTACCTCTCTCGTTTGCTACCATATCCCAAGAGGATACCCAGGGGTTGACACATAAAAGTACTCAGATAAGTATCTACAAGAAGGGTTGAATGCATGAGTGAGTGAGTGAATGAATGAAAACTCTGTTGCGTAGTAAGCAATAATAATGAACCAAATGTGTGATAATATGTAATTTATTTTTTCAGTAATATTGTTTGAAAATTATAATATTATAGCCATAGCTGTAACTAAAAGGAATTCACACCGTGTTTTAGATTATATAAGGAGAAACCTCCCAGTTTTGGGGTTGTCTAGGTCCTTTACAGCTTTGTCTTCAGCTTCACGACTCTGGTTGTAGTATTTTTTCTTTTGTCTTTTTCCATTTTCATCAGTTTAATATGATGTTCCTAGGGGTGATTTCTTTGTATTTATTCTCCTTGAATTAATTAAACTTCTTGAATCTGTAGATTGATGTTTTTCATCAGTTTTGGAAAATCCTTGGCCAATATTCTTCAAATATAGCTCCTCTCCAAGTTCCGATTATCAAGTTTCTCTCCACGTTTCTGTTAGAACTTTTCACTCTGTCTCATATATCTTCTATCTTCTATTCTGTTTTTTCCCCCGTTCTCTTATTTGTGCTTCAGTTGAACTTGTCTTTCTTGAGTTCTTCTGTGTCTAATCTGTTATCAAACCCATTCAATAGGTCCTTAATATTATATAGCAGGTTTTTCAATTTTAGAATTCTCATATTATTGGGGTTTTTTTTAGTAGATTCTAAGTCTCTGGTAAAAAAAAAATCATCTTTTCTTCTATTTTCTTTTTTTTAATGTTTTTATACATTTATTTTTGAGAGACAGAGGCAGCGTGAGCAGGGGAGGATCAGAGAGAGAGGGAGGCACAGAATCTGAAGCAGGCTCCAGGCTCTGAGCTGTCAGCACAGAGCCTGACACGGGGCTTGAACCCACGGGGCTTGAACCCTGACATGGGGCTTGAGATCATGACCTGAGCCGAAGCCGGACGCTTAATTGACTGAGCCACCCAGGCGCCCCTCTTCTATTTTCTTAAACATAGTAAGCATCGTTGTTTTATGGACCTTACCTACTATTTGCACTGTCTGGATTATCCATGGGCATATTTCTATTGACTAGTTTTCCTCTTGATTTTCAATCCAATGGGCTTCATATGGGCTTATAACAACTGTATCACCTTACATAACCACCACTATTTGATAAATCCTTAAGAAGTCTCAAGATATTTATAATGGGTCCATAAGGCAGAAACTTCCTTTCAAAATCACCAAGACACTCACTTGTGAGCCAACATTTGAGGGGACAAACAATATCATCTGGTTAATATCACCTACGGTTCTTAAGGTTCTGAGAAATTTCCTTTATTCAACACTAATTCAACAAGTATTTGAGATTCTAATACACCAGCACTGTTCTGGTGCTAGGGATACTTTGGTGGTCAAGGTAGATAAGATATCTGTCCTCATGGTTACATTTTATGGAGAAAGACAGCCAAAGTAAACAAATAGATAAATAGCAAGAGAGCTACCTCAGTGTTCTGCTGATCATTAGAATGACGAGAGAAACAGTAACTTGGCTGGCGACTTTATGTTGGATGGTTAGGGAAGGATTTTTGGGGGGATGGTGACTCTCAAGCTAATAACTGAGTAACATGAAGGAACCAGCCATGAGATTATGGGAAAAGCATTTGAGGCAGATGAGAGAATTCACAGAAGGCCCCTAAGAGAGGAGTGGGGTTGGCATGTGTGAGGTTAATTTTCTGTTAACTTGACTGCGTCACAGTATATTTGGTTAAACGCTATTTCTGGGTGTGTCTGGGAGGGTGTTTCCAGGTGAGGTTAGTATTTGAATCAGTAAACCAAGTAAAGCAAATTACACCCCCTCCCCCACAATGTGGGTGGGCATTTTATTCAATCGACTGAGGGCCTGAACGGAAGGAAAAGGTGGAGTGAGAGAGAATTAACTCTCTTTGACTACTTGAGCTGAACCATTGGTCTTCTCTTGCCCTCAGACTGGAATTTACACCATCAGCATTACTGGTTGTTAGGTCTTTGGATTTAGGATAGAACCCACCCCATGGGCTGTCCTGGGTCCTTGCCTCACAGACAGCAGATCACAGGACCTCTCAGCCTCTGTAATCCCATGAGCCAATTCCTTATAATAAATTCCTTTATAAATATAAATGCAAGTATAAACATAAATATAAATGCGCTATTGGTTGTCTCTGGAGAACTCTGACCCATACAGGCATGGTAAAGGAAAGGAAAGAAGGTCAGTTACTGGAGGGAAAAGAGAGAAGTTAAAAGGGAAGAAATGCAGCAGTGGACAGAGACAGGAGCCAGATCTTTTAGAGCTTCATAAATCAGAGTAAGAAGTTCCAATTTATCCTAGGTGTGATAGGAAGCCACAGAATAGTGTCAAGCAGGAGAGAAACAGTGTCTGATCTGTACTTTTAAAAGCTTACTCTAGCTTTTGTGCAGAAAGCTAGGCATTGCAATGGTCTTGGAGAGGACTACGGTGGGGACGGGGGACTTGGATGAGGGCAAGGGGAGTGGAGAGACTCCGGATAGTTTTTGAAGGTAGAGTCAGTGGGATTTGCCAATAGCTGGATGTTGGTGGAGAAGGAGAGAGAACTAGAGCTAACTCCTAGACTTCTGACCTGAGCAATTTGTAGACAGTAAAACCATTCCCCAGATTTGGGAGCACTAAGGGAAAGCTCATTTGGAGGTCAGCGGGGTGGATTGGGAATTCTGCCTTGGCCATGGTAAATTAGAGATGCCTACTCATATCCAAATGGGGAGAGCAAATAACTACTTTGGCACATGCATCCAGAATTCTAGAGACAGATTAGGCTACAGATAAAAATCTGGAAACCATTCACACGTAGATGCCATTTGATGCCTTGGGACTAGATAAGACTCCTATACCTCTTGGCCAAGTCAAGTATCAGACACATGACATCACAGCCTGGAAGATGCACTATAGATCTTCTAGGCCAATCCTATTGCTTTATAAACATGGGCCCAATGAGGTTAAAGAGCTTTCTTCGTGGTAATATAGTCCACTGGAATCTAGGTTTTCCATGCCTGGTTCCGTGCATTTTTATTTACCTTCTGCTCTTAAAACAGTACCTAGTGTCACGACAAATATTTGTTGAAAAAAATAATTACATTTTGCAGTATTGGATTTTAAAGAATAATAAAAAAACTTAAAAAGGAAAAGAAACCACAAATCTCTTGCTTTAAAATATTTCACTATCAATTTGAATTCAAGTAAAGAAGCAGCTTGGTTGGCAGACTGGTCGGCTCAGTGAAAAATTAATTAGCAGAAACATTTTTATCCAGAATTTATTGTAGTTGATGCAACCTTCTTTTGAAGAGAAGACTTTAAATTAAAAGACCAATCCTTTCTTCGTCATATAGAAGGGAAAAAAGCTTGTAATGTAAAATCCCATTTACTGAGTTGTTAAACTGGGTAGTAAAATCCCCTAGACCGCTGGCTTTTACACACACACATGCACGCGTGCACACGCACTCCCATTCACACACGAATATACAATTTTATTAGATAAACAGCAAGTGTGTGCCCTGCTGTTAAAGCAAAGTGGTACAGAAGGAAGCTGAGAAATTCAAAGGAACAGCCCTGGATGTTTTGTGTTGGCGCACTTAGAGCAAAGTAAAAGAGGCAAAAATTGAAACTGATGTCAACTGCTATCAAATGTAGCAGAAAAGAGCTAACCTAGGCACTGCAGATAAAATGATGTGGCAATAACCGATCAATAATTCCTTTTACGAAAGTACCTCTGACTTGTTTATGAAACTCATGGTGGCCATTGAAGATATTCCAAATATCATGTTCCAGATGCTTGGCTGCCTGAGAGACTTTTCTAAGAAGAAAACAACAGCTGTGCGCCTTTCCCTCGGTGTCTGTGTCCAGTAAATTCTCTGCTACCAATACAATAGACGACCATAAGCATCACTTAACCTTTTTGAACTTCAATTTCCTGATCAGTAAAATGAAGCAGGTGATTGCTTGAGAATCTCCAGGGTCTTTGAGACCATAATTCCAAGACTTGCCGAGGCCAAAATCAATAAAGAGAAGAAAATAAATTCTCAGATAATGTGAGACTAACTTTTGTTTTCTCTATGCATGGGCAGAGCTGGGACAGGCCACTTGGAATGCCATGTACCTTTGACCCCTTTTTTTTTTTTTTTGCCCCAAATTAAAGTACCTTTTCGTTGGCATTTTATTGAGTTTTTAAAGTAGTAAATACCATTTAATGAATAAAGTCATCTTCTCTAGTAACTACAACATATAAATCCATCTCTGAAACATAATATGAGATAAAGTCCCTGATGCATATATAAATCATGAATATTTCTTCAACATATTTTTAAGATATGATTGGGGCACCTGGGTGGCTCAGCTGATGAGCGTCCGATTTCAGCTCAGATCATGATCTCTTGGTTCATGGGTTTAAGCCCCGCATTGGGCTCTATGCTGACAGCTCAGAGCCTGGAACCTGCTTCAGATTTTGTGTCTCCTCTCTCTGTTCCTCCCCTATTCACACTCTGTCTCTCTCTGTCACTGTCTCAAAAATAAAGATTAAAAAAGAAAAGATAAGGTAGAAGAAAGCCTCATGTGAAGACCTTCTCTAACAGGTTGGTAACAAGATACCCCTTGTCAAAACCAGGGCATCATCCCCTTGTAGTAAGAAAGGTCTTTTCTTCTGTTGACCTAAACCCATCTGTGAGGTCTTTGCAGGGGCTGAGGCCACCCCAATGCCTGACAGCGGAGGGGAAGAGAAGTCTTCTGTCTGCTGATTGCCAACTCAAGACTAAGGCCTCTCCTCTCATATCTTCCTTAGTTCAACTGATTCTCTATATTTAGGGGGAAATTACCCTCAACATTGATCTCGAGTCCCTCCGTCACCACTTAATATTGATCCAATTTAATGTCAACTCAAATCTGACATATGTCAAGTGCTGTATGGGGGAGCTTCCATATTTTCTGGGATTTTGGTGGTGGTTAAATAGGAAATATTCTTGGTATTATTATTTTTTTAACAACCACAATTACTTTACTGTTTTATCCCCAGCGATTAGCACAGTGCCTGTTATGTAGCAGGCACACTGTATTTATTCAAAGCTAAGTGAGGGAATGAATGAATGAATGAATGAATGAGTGAATAGAAATCCTTAAGTCTGGTGAAAAACTTTATGTGATTTGAAGTAAAGAGAAGGACTATATTTACAATTCACTTAAAAATTTCCCAAACTGGCTCCACATCATATGTTATCTGGGAAATGCAAATTAAAGTAATGAGATACCACTACACACCTAATAGAGGGGACAAAATCTGGAACACTGACAACACCAAATGCTAACGAGGATGTGCAACCACAGGAATTGTCTCTCATTCATTGCTGGTGGGAATGCAAAATGGTAGAGTCACTTTGCAAGACAGTTTGGCAGCTTCTTACAAAACTTAATATGCATATGATCCAACAATTGTGCTCCTTGATATTTATTCCAAGGGGTAGAGAACTTATATCTACACAACAACCTGCCCACGGATGTTTATGGCAGCTTTATTTATAATTGCCAAGACTTGGAAGTATCCAAGATATCTTTCATAGGTGAGTGGAAAAATAAGCTGTGGTGCATTCAGCCAATGGATAATACTCAGCATTAAAAAGAAATGGACTATGGAGGCACGAAAAGACATAGAAGAAGCGTACATGCATGTGACTACATGAAAGAAACCAGTCTGAAAACACTGCGTACTATGTGACATTCTGGAAAAGGCAAAACAATGGGAATAGTCAAAAGATCAATGGTTTCCAAGGGTGGTGGGGGGGGTCAGACAAAGGATGAATAGGCCCAGCACAGAAGAATTTTAGGACAGTGAAACTTCTCTGTGTGATACCACGGTGATGGGCATATGTCTTTATACATTTGTCCAAACCCATAGAACCAACGCTAATGTGAAGTATGGACGCTGGGTGATGATAATGTGTCAATGTAGGTTTATCATCTCTAACAAATGGACCACTCTGCTGGGGGATGTTGATAATGGAAGATGCCATGTATGTGTGGGGGCAGGAAGTACGCGGGACATCTCTGTACCCTCCCCTCATTGTTGCTGTAAACCTTAACCTGCTCTAAAAAAAGTCTATCTTGAAATTAAAAAAAATTTTTTTAAACAAAATTCAGTATAGATGAATGAGGTGAAATGCTTCCTATACTCTTTTTCCCCAATTTAAACACAGAGCCCAGTGCAGGCACCCTGTTTTCCCACTCCGGGTATAGACTGCAATTAAACTGCAGGAAGCAAAAAATCTGTTTGATTTCAAAGCCTGTCCTATTCTCGTTTTACTGTATTACTTCCATTATCCAGGAGTCTCCCAAAGTATATTATATATCCACCTCTCCTAAAATGGAAAATATTGAACATGAAATAAACGTGATGAGTCAAAGACATAAGGACATGATTTCCAGGGCAACGGAGATCACTGCTAGGTGTAGGATCCCCCAACCAAATACCAAATGGTCTCCACTTGCTACAATTTTTGCATCCTTGAGTCTGGTTCTTTTTCTGTCTTTTTTGTTATCAGCCATCATGTCGCTTTCTAGAGGCCTCTCCATCTCCATCCAATTAGTTTTTTCTAATCTTCTGTGGGCTAAGAAACTAAGTCACCAAGTTTATAAAGATCATGTCCGACATGGGAAAAGACAGTTGCTGAATGACAGAGTAAGAGGATGGAAATAAAATGTATGAGCTGAGTGAGCTCTACGGTGTTTATTTTAGCTTCTCAGGGGCCTTTTCCTTGGAGCTGTGGTCTCGATGGCTGACACTATTGAAAAAAATGACCTCTGGGCAGCTGAGTTATTGCTGCAAAAACGGCATTGTTTCCTTTAAAATGGATACGAATGGCAGCTAATACTATATTCCATGTTCTTTGTAGAATGGATTCTTTGTTTAAAAATAAGTGAACAAAAAGCCTGACAAGCAAAACAAAGGTGGAAGCAATATACTCTAGGAAAGGAGACCTACGGTGAGTCACAATATATGAATAGCTAAGTTGATAGGAAAATAAATGTTGTTTTGCTCATAACACTGAAAAGTCAATAAGCAGTAAATGAACTTCAGAGTAGTGGGGCCAATATTCATTTAGATGTCCTTTGTAATTAAAAAACAACACCCAAACAAAACCAAGCAATAGTGGTAAACACTACGCCTAGAAGGGTTGGTTACATAGGCAGGGAACAAATTGGTGTATAAACAGATTTGTACAACTTACTCACAAGACATCAATAGCTTAGTAATGGAGAAGATGGAGAAGACGTTCCTCTATTCAGAGGAGAATAATCCATTATTTTAAAATTCTGTAATTTAAAGTATAGCAAGGCATTCAGAAAATAGAAACGAATGGTAAAATATTTAGAACACCGAAATGGGAAGAAAATTCCTAAAAGCTCAGATATTTATATTCTTTGTAATTGTTCAACAAAGACTTAATGGCTTTTATGTGGTTTTACTGCCACTCATTCTTTGCCTGCCTCATGACAAATATATCTCCGTTACCCCTACTGTTCGGGACTTCTTACAACTGTCTTCAGGTGGCCATAAGGAGATTTTATTGTGGACTACAGGGGCCTCTTATCTTTTAACCGCCGGCTTGGACTCTAAACTCTACTTTGCATACCAGAGATGTTAAGTAGGTCTTTTTAATCTTTTTTTTTTAACTTAAATTTTAGTTGGCTAACAACATACAGGGCAAAATTGGTTTTAGAAGTAGAATTCAGTGATTCATCGCTTACATACAACACCCAGTGCTCATCACAACAACTGCCCTCCTTAGTGCCCATCACCCATCTAGTCCATCTTCCACCCACCTCCCTCTGTGAACCCAGTGCTTGTTCGCCATCATTAAGAGTCTCTCATGGTTTGTTTTTCTCTCTCCTCTTTACCCTCCCTTCCCATATGTTCACCTGTTTCATTTCTTAAATTCCACATATGAGTGATATTATATGGTATTTGTCTTTCTCTGATTGACTCATTTTGCTTAGTATACTACATTCTAGCTCTATCCACATCATTGCAAATGGCAAGATTTCATTCTTTTTGATGGCTGAGTAATATTCCATTGTATATATATATACACATCTTCTTTATCCATTCATCAGTTGATGGACATCTGGGCTTTCTCCATAGTTTGGTTATTGTTGATAGTGCTGCTATAAATATGGAGTTGCATGTACCTTCGAATCTGTATTTTTGTATCCTTTGGGTAAATGCCTACTAATGCAATTTCTGGGTTACAGGATAGTTGTATTTTTTACTTTTTTGAAGAATCTCCATACTGTTCTCCAGAGTAGCTGTGCCAGTTTGGATTCCCACCAACAGTGCAGGATGGTTCTGCTTTCTCCATATCTTTTCCATCCACATTGCTGCAAAAGGCCAGATTCCACTCTTTCTCATTGCCATGTAGTATTCCATTGTATATATAAACCACATCTTCTTTATCCAATCATCAGCTGATGGACATTTAGGCTCTTCCCATAATTTGGCTATTGTTGAAAGCACTGCTATAAACACTGGAGTACATGTACCCCTATGCACCAGCACTCCTTTTTCAGGATTGCTTTGGCTATTCAGGATCTTTTGTGGTTCCATACAAATTTTAGAATTGTTCAAGCTCTGTAAAAAATGCTGGTGGTATTTTGATGGAGCATGCATTAAATATGTAGATTGCTTTGGGTAGCATAGACATTTTAATGTTTGTTCTTCCAATCCATGAGCATGGAATGCTTTTCCATTTCTTTGTGTCCTCTTCAATTTCTTTCTATAGTTCTATCATAAGTGTTCTATAGTTCCCAGAGTATAAATACTTTACCTCATTAGTTAGGTTTATTCCTAGGTATCTTCTTGATTTTGGTGTGATTATAAGTGGGCTTGATTGATTTCTTTTTCTCCTGCTTCATTATTGCTATATAGAAATGCAACAGGTTTCTGCACATTGATATTCTATCCTGTGACTGCTAAATTCATGTATTAATTCTAGCAATTTTTTGGTGGAGTCTTTCAGGTTTTCTACACAGAATATTATGTCATCTCAAACAGTGAAAATCTGACTTCTTCCTTGTCGATTTAGATGCCTTTTATTTCCTTTTGTTGTCTGAATGCTGAGGCTAAGACTTCCAGTGCTATGTTAAATAGAATGGTGAGAGTGGACATCCTTGTCTTTTTCCTGAACATAGAGGAAAGGCCTTCAGTTTTCCCCCATTGAGGATGGTATTAGCTGTGGGTCTTTCATACATGGCCTTTATGATGTTGAGTTACATTCCATCTGTCCTTACTTCATTGAGGATTTTTATCAAGAATGGATGCTGCATTTTGTCAACAGGTAGGTCTTATCTTGTATGCCAATTCCTGTCATTTGAAAGTACCTTCCTAAGAGTGTTACATTTAGAAAGTTTCTGAGCTCACACTGTGCTCAGCAGGAAGGAAAGCTATGGTTGATCAATGATGTCGGCCATGGGCAAGATAGAGTTGGTGGAAATATGCCTGCCAAAAATGTCACCACCGCACTCCTAAATCCTGCCTACAGTGAACCAAGTGAGCCTGGTTTATGCTAAACTTCTCTCTCTGGCACTGGACCAGACAGTTAATTAGACAGATTAGACAGATTAGCCACCTGTATCCAACACTTGCTTATGGAATATGCAAGTGCTTTGTTTCTGCATTTGAAGAGCATGAGTGTTTCTTGGTCATTTGGTGGGTGGATTATATAAAATATGTAAATAATTATAGTTAACTGAAGAATATTTAACACAAATATGCTTTTTGTATGACCAGAGCATGCATGCATGCATGTGTGTGTGCACATGTGCGCACACACACACACACACACACAGTCTATGTCCAAGTGAAGGCTTTCCCCATTTCTTAACCTGACTCCTGATATAGTCAGACTCTTCCTCCTCTGAATAGTTTTAATTAAATCAAGGAAAGCAAGTTTTCAACAAGATTATAAAGGAGAAAGACTAACCACATTGATCAATAGGAAATACTATGATTCATGGTATAGTAACAAATTATCCATATAATTCTGCAGACTTGAAGGTACATTGGACTGAACACTAAATGGAAGGGAGCCAACTCTTCAGAAGAAATGGAAGGAGGAAAGAAAGAAGAAAGAAGAAATGTTCAGATATTCAGTATTTTAAGGAATGTTGGATTCCTGTCCTCAAGGAGCCTACAGTCCAGTCCAGATTGGTGCATATGTGTCCCCTGGCCATGCATGGAGGTTAAAAAAAAAAAGGCAAATGAATATAGGTGTTTTAAGATTGAAATCTCCTCCTATCTTCTTTGATAGTCCTGTTCACGATCTTGTCATGCTCTGGTAGGTGAAAGTTCTTCCAGAAGTCTAGCAGACTTTTCCTAACGACCACCATAACTGCACCTTTTGAAACTCAGAAAAGTACAAAAGAACTACCTAACCATAAGCATTTAAACAAATTAAACTCTCCCCCTCTGCTGTGTTACTTAAATGAGTTTTGTAATGTGTGGTTCATTTGGGATGGACTCTCTTCTCAACATTTATTTTGTGTTCTGGCTAAAAGCTTTGGACCATTGCAGTGCCTGGGTGGCTCAGTTGGTTAAACATCCAATTCTTGATCTTAGCTCAGGTCTTGATCTCAGGGTTGTGAGTTCAAGTCCTGCATTGGGCTCTGCACTGGGCATGGAGCCTACTTTAATTTTTTTTAATTAAAAAATTAATTAAATAAATTTTAAAAAGTTTTTGAACCATTAATGACCAGGAGAAGTGTATGTGTGATAAGTCTGAACCCAGTTGCAAGAGAAGAGTATCACCAGGGATTTTAAATGTCAGTTTTACATACCTGGAGCTACCATCATGAGGATATTTGAGGAGACTAGAGTGAAGATCAGCAGACAATTGGGACTGGTGGGAAACGTCTGACGCTGTGAACGGTGTCATCAGGGCTCTTGCAGCCTGGGATGGGACACACTGATGGGAGGTTTGTGCTCATTCTGGGGGTTTGGAAAGAATAGACATGAGGTCTGCAGCATGGCGATGTGTGATGCTGGACACACAACTCCACAGGGGCTGGGCGCCAGTCTCCTCCCGTACTGGTTTGGGAAGCAACACCATTTCCAGAAAAGCAACTCCCACGATAAATCAATTTGTGAGTGTTAAGATCATTTAAAGTAGACTTACAAAGTTTTTCCAGTTTGTTTTGACATATAGGACATCTCTGGACCTGCTCTAATAAATGTATTTTTTACATGTAGTGTAACTTACATGTTTCATTAATTACATCTTCCACCACCTAAAGGCTTGAAAGTAGTTTATTTTCTAAAGCAGGTGTAATATTTTCCTTTGAAATATTTTTAAACCATTCATTTCCATGACAAACCTTGTAATACAAAAGTAATCTCTGAGCTGATCTCTGACCAAATGATGACAAATTTGAAATCAGTAGCATCTAAATTAGTGTCCACATCAGCATCCATCACTAATCTTTGTAAAACGGCTATTTTTCTGTTTAAAAGAGATAGTGTTCTTGTAAGTTAGGGTTTAAATTTGGAAAGGGATATATGATCCCCTTAAAGAAGATAGTCTGCTTCAGAAGGCACTTTGTATTCTATTCTGGGCTAGAGATGGTTACCAAGGAGACAGCTCAACATCATCAGTAGGCCTATAGGATCAGGAATCTAGCGGGCTCTCAGGAAATGCTTATAGAAAGAAAAATAAGGAGAGAAAGAATGAAGGGGGGAAGGAGGGAGTGTGAAGGGTGGGAGGACAGGCTTTTTTTTCTGTTAGAAAAGAATGTTATGATGGTTAATTTCATGTCAACTTGGCTAGGCCTTGGTACCCAGATATTTGGCTAAACATTATTCTAGATGTTTCCATGAAGGCATTTTCTTATTTTTTTTTTCTGTCCTTCCCTCCCTCCCAGCATTTTACAAGATAAGATTAACATTTAAATCAGTAGACTTTGAGTAATGCAGATTACCTGCCACAATACAGGTGGGCCTCATCAAAGCAGTTGAAGGACTTCATTGAAAAAGACCAACCACCATCCAGAAAGACTCTGCCAGAAGACTGCCTATGGAGTCAAACTGCAGCATCAACTTCCCTGGGTCTCCACTCCTGCTGTACTGACTTCTCTACCCCAGCCTGCACGGATGGCCTCATGGAGAGTTTCATGTGATCACCTGGAGGCACAGAAAACTTGGGCCTATTTACAATAGTTCTGTGTGATGGGTATCCACTCCCCAACAGTGGACGGCTGCCATACTGCAGCCCCTTTCTGCGACATCTATGAAGGGCGGTGGTGAAGTGAAATCCTCTCGGGGGCAAGACTTGGAGCTGTGCACCTGGTTGTTCATTTTGCTTGGAAGGAGAAGCGTCCTGACATACAATTAGATACTGCTTCATAGTCTGTGGCCATGTGAGGTCTGTGGCTTGACTTGGAAGGTTATGATTGGAAAAATGGTGAAAATTGGTCTGGAGAAGAGGTATGTGGACAGACCACTCTGAAGGGGTAAAAAATGTTAGAATATTTATATCCTATGTGAATGCTCACCAAAGGCTGACCACAGCAAAGGAGGGTTTTCATTTTAATAATCAAGTGGATAGGATGACTCTGTGGATACTGGTCAGTCTCTTTCCCCTGAGCCAGTCCCATCATTGCCTAAAGGGTCCATGAATAAAGTGGCCTGGGTGGCAGGGATGGACGTTGTGCACAGGTTCAGTAACAAGGGCTTTCATTCACTGGCTGCAGCCACCGCTGAGAGTCCAATCTTCCAGCAGCAGAGACCAACACCAAGTCCCTGGTAGGGTATCATTCCTCATGGTGATCCACCAACTACCTGGTTGATTACATCGGCCAGCTTCCATCATGGAAGGGGCGATGTTTTGATTGCAACAATGACTCCACTAACCTGGAAGTTAAGATAGCCACCCAGCCACCCAGGCTCCTCATGCCTCTCGATCGACAGGCAAAGAAGGGAGTTCTGTGCTGAATGGAGTGATTACTCCTGGTTACCAAAGGGAAATTGGACTCCTGTCCCACAATGAAGGCAGGGAATGTATGTGTGGAGTGTAGAGGACCCCATGGAGTCTCTCAGAACCACCATGCATTGTGATTAAGGTGGATAGAAAACTACAGCACCCAGCCCTGGCAGCACTTCTAAAGGCCCAGATCCTTGAGGAATGATGGTTTGGGTCACTGATCAGGTAAAGAACCATGACCAGTTGAGGTGCTTGCTGAAGGCGAAGGGAATGCAAAATGGGTCCTGGAAAACGAGACTTCTAAATCCCAGCTATGAGCACATGATAGCTACAGACACATTTGTTAATTGTTATGTTATAAATACATATATATTTATAGAGATACAGAGATATCAAATCTTTGTGTTCTTCTCCCTTATCAGCTTATTAGTTAACGTAAAATGTATTGACTTTATAGCGTAGTATTTAAATATTGTTAATTTTTTTAAAATATTGTTAATTTTACACCGTAGTATTTAAGTTACAGAATATTACAGAAGGAGAAGGGTAAATGTCACCTAAGGACTCTGCATCCTCTTCTGGAGAAAGGGTTAGTGTGTTTTCAGTTGTGTGCAGGATAGTTGTGTCGTTCTGGGGGGAGCTATGACCTTGTTCTTGTCTTTATTTGGAGACTGTGTGCGGTTTAAGGAACGTGCATGGGTGTCAAGTGGACAAGCGGTGGACAAGAGATGGCTAATTGTATAGGTCAGCTTGGCTAGGCCCCAGCAGCCAGAGAGTTAGTCAAACATCAGCGTGGACCCTGCTGTGAAGATGCTTTGCAGGCGAGAGGAACAGTTCAATCAGCTGACCTGGAGGAAAGCAGATTTGACCGGTCTCGTCCAATCAGGTGAATGCCTTAAAATAAAAAAGACTGAGGTCCTGGTCCATCCAGGCAAATACATATTTACATACATACATACATACATTCAATGCTAAAAAGAAATGTACTACAAAGCTATGAGGAAACACGAAGGAGGCTGACATACATAATACTGAGTGGAAGAAGCCAGTCAGAAAAGGTTACATACGGCAGGATTCTACCTATATGACAGTCTGGAAAAACCAAAACTATGACAGTCAAAAAATGGGTGGTTACCAGGGGTTAGAGGTTAGGGGAGGGATTAGGAGGAAGATTTTTAGGACAGGAAAGTTGTTCCACATGATACCATAATGATGTCCACGTGTCATTATACATTTGTCCAAACCCATAGACTACACAACACCAAGGGTAAAACCTAAGGTACAGTGTGGACTTATGGGTGATGATGGTGTGTCAGGGGGCATTCATCACGTGTAACGAATGTCCCACTCCGGGGAGGGAGAAGACCATGCACGTACTGGGGCAGGGGGACATTTCCATACCTTCCCCTCAATTTTGCTGTGAACTTTAGACTGCTCTAAAAACAAAGTCTATAGGGGCGTCTGGGTGGCTCAGTCAGTTAAGCCTCTAACTTCGGCTCAGGTCATGATTTATCTTAAGTTTGTGAGTTCGAGCCCTGCATCGGGCTTTGTGCTGACAGCTAGAGCATGGAGCCTGCTTCGAATTCGGTGTCTGCCTCTCTGCCCCTGCCCTGCTCATGCTTTCTGTCTCTCTCTCTGACTCTCTCTCAAAAATAAATAAACATTAAAATTTTTTAAAAATAATAATACAAAATAAAAATAAATAAAAATAAAGTCTATATGCCAAAATTTTTCCCTTGAAATCTCTCTGCACACATGAGTATGTGGATATGTATGTGTACACGCATGAGCATGTAGATGAGCACACACATATGTTTAGCTTACTGGTTCTGTTTCTCTGGGGAACCCTGACTGATATAAACATCATACAGAGTCATGTTGTGCTGATATAAATATTCTGCATGCTTTTGTTGTTGGAACATGGAGAGAAAAATGGTGCAACTCAAAGTTTGAGGAGAAGCGAGTCCCTGGTGGGTGCAGGAGTGAGCCGTCAGAGGCAAGGCTTTCCTGCAAAGAGGCACCCCAACTGCTACTAAATGAGGTTCAGGATGGGTCTTCCATTTTTTATAAAACGAAGGACAAACCCAACGGCCCTGGCAGTGGGCAGGTGAGAGCAGAGGAGTCTTGTGTCCTGGAAACGGCCCCCTCTTTCATCATCCTACCAGACATGCATACAGAGCCCACGCTAGCGACTCTGAGCGCCAGGAGCTTGGAGAAAGCCATGGTGCTCCTCAGGGCAGCCAGAGGCTTTGACTGGAGGTATAAAGACCCCAACGACTGAAAAAGAAATGTCCTACAAAGCTTTCAGACTAAAACAAAGATGAACAAGGACCGATAAGATTTGAAGATCGGTGAGAAATTGTAGCAAATGTACTTAGGTATATATTTTCTTTAGTAATTTGCTCTGTGGGGCTATCTTCTTTGCTTTTTAATGTTTGCTATCGGTTTTAATAAAGAGATCCCTTCTTTGAAAAAAGAAATTATAATTAGGTTGTAAAATAAATTAATCTTTGAGCTAATCATACTTTGGGAGATCTGGGGATTTTAGACTGTAAAGTGCTAATGTGAGAATCGTCACTCACTTGGCGGCCAGCACTCTAATCATATGCAAAGTACCAACAGGAACTAAACAATCGTGAGTGATGAACTTCCAAATCTCAACCCCATCAAGAGAAAGAAGTATCAGGGAACCAAAAGAGCATTAAAATTCTCACGTCTGTGAACTTCAAATGCTGTACCGGGTCTCCATTATAAACAATTATAACCAAGTAGCACGCAAGACATTCTATCTAGGATGGCAAACTCTTTCAAGTATGAGGACTCCCTGTGATCGTTCCAGAATTTCCAGGATCCCCTCTAGGTTAGAGGCCATACATTAGTATCTGATGCAAACATAGAATGATAAAAAGTTGCTAAGAATCTGGAAGTTATTTTAAATGATTGTGTGTCTTATCATTGATAAGCAACTGCATTCAGTGAGTACAGTAGTTCCCATGTGCGAGTGCCATGATTTATGGAGTCCAGGCGAGCACCTGCATTCATAAGGCCTGTGTAGTAATTCTTCAATAGCCTCAGGGCTCCTCCACTGCTGATTCAGATAATGATGTGTGAAGACTCTTGATAGCCCACCTACCTCTTAGATCAAAGGAAGATCCTATCTGTGAATCCTAGTTACTCATCGCGGCTCCCACTGACGGTCTCAGTCTCCGGAAGCTTCTCCAGGTTTTTGGGAGCTTCGACTCACCACCACCTCCCTCCCAATTCAAATCCAGACACTGCGCATCGTCGCCAGAGGTACTCTTCTAAAAATCTAGTTCTGGTCCAGCCACACCCCCACTCAAACTATTCATGACGCCTCATGACCGAGAGCCATGGCTCTCAAACTCAAGAACGCACCGGACTCATTTGGATGACTTGTGAAGACACAGATCCTGGGCCTCCCTTCCCAGAGTTTCTGACTCAGTCTGAGTTGGGGACAAACGATTTGCATTTCTAATAAGTTCTGAGGGTTGGTGATGGTGGCCACATGAGCACAACACTTCGAGAAACACAACCTCAGAGTGCTTAGTATCACAAAGTACGTCCTTCATGATCCGGACCCTGACATCTCTCAAGTGTCATCTCCTGCCTGGTCTGCCCTTCACCCTTATCCACTCACATTCCTACTCATCCTAAGCTGAAGTGTCAACTTCCTCTCAGCACATCATGGTCAAAATTAATGAATTTATCTTTCAAGTTCTCCCTGGCTTTGCACACATCTCTCTTTCACATCACATGTCACACCTCTTTGGAATCACTTGCTTCCCCATGTCTGCCACACCCATGAGATTGTGCATCCCGTGAAGACAGGAAACTGGTCATCCATCCTAGTGTTTCCAGTGCCAGAAGATAGTACGTGCTTAATAGGTTTCTGTGTCGAAGGCAGTTAGAAACCTTGCACCCTGCTGGCTCGCACAGCTCCGATTAGATTGTTGTCGGTGACTCGGAGTTCAAGATGCCGCTAGTAGGAAAGAAAGTAATACGTCGTAACACCCTGCAGTTATTTGTGATCCTGATTGAAAAGCACATATACATATATGTCCATCACCCATGCAAACAAAATGAAGGAACACATGAGATCTTTATAGGAATCTAAGATTAACTAGACTGACACCGAACCAAAAGCCTGTGTTTGTCTCTGAAATGCTGTACATCAGTGAAAATCAAAGACACATTCATCCCAGCAACACAGCAGCTGAGCAAGACGACAATATTTCAGTGATCCTTTCCATATGCCTTTTATGAATTCCCAAATAACAAAGCTCAGACACGTTGTAGAGCATTCTCAAGCGACAGAATGACTGGAGTATAGCAAAATGACACGGGGGGACTTAAAACAATTTTGAGATTCTGACGGGCCATGAGGTGATGAGAAGTCCAAAGAGAGTCTATACAACCATCTGACATGGCTGCAAATAAAAAAATGTAGCCTTTGTGTGTGCTGGGTCTTAGGACTGTCACATTATTAGAGACATCTGCTCACCTGTAGAGGAGCATCTTCAAATGTAAACTGTGTCACACACAGAGTCTCTCATCCTATGACTGGCTCCTCCATGGAATATATTCTGGTTACTCACTGGTGCCTAGAGGTTCCTAGTATTACAGCTCCGCGGAGAGTTAGAACTTGTCAATTCCTTCTTCCCCCCTTCCTTCCCCCCTTCCTTCCCTCCTCCCAACTCTCTCGCCTGCTTATATTCATACATACACATACAAATTTAAACACATACACATTCTCTTTCTTCAATTACTTCTCTTTTTAAAAATATTTACTCTGAGAGTGAGAGCTCATGCATGTGCGTGCATACATGTGGGGGTGGGGCAGAGAGAGAGAGGGAAAGAGAGAGACAGAGGAGAATCCCAAGCGGGCTCAGAGCCACCAGCACAGAGCCCGATGCAGGGCTCCATCTCACAAACCCTGAGATCGTGACTGAAGCCAAGATCAAGAGTCAGATGCTGAATCCACTGAGCCACTCAGGTGCCCCTCAATTATTTCCTCTTGACTCTAAGTTAATTGTTAAATACCTCTTCGTGCTCTGATAACAGCCGCCAAGTTTTGCTCAAACTTGAGCAATTTGTTATCAGATCCTGCTCACCAGAACATATGCAGCTTTTAAAATGTTCTTCAGACATTTCGTTCATTGATTTATTCAAGAAATAAGTGAGTGTCATAGGTTCTGGTGACCCAGCAGTGGATCCAATAAATGTGATTCCTGACCCCACTGAGCTCACAGTGCTATGGGAGAGACTGTTGGTGACCAAATAATCTTGCAAATAAATACACAACTCCCAAGTGCCAGTGCCTTGAGAGAAAAGTCTCCTCTATGAGGGATCTAATTTAAATATTTTAAAAATGTTTATTTTTGAGAGCGAGAGACAGACAGTGAAGGAGCAGGGAAGGGGCAGAGACACACAGAATCAGAAGCAGGCTCCAGGCTTCAAGCTGCCAACACAGAGCCCAACGTGGGGCTAGAACTTCACAAACTGCGAGATCATGACCTGAACTGAAGTCGGATGCTTAACAGACTGAGCCACCCAGGCACCCAGGATCTAATTTAAATGAAGGAAATACGGAAAATTCCATCAGGACCCCAGTTCTTCACACATCCCTGTATCCAAGCCCTTTGTCACATGATTGTCGCAGTCTCTCTCACAAAAGGGGTTACTCCCCTTTTTACCCTTCACCTCTAGCTTTGACCCTGCGACTTGGTTTGACCAATAGGAGGCATATGTTGCGTCTGTCTTGAGCCTAAGCCTGAAGAGTCCATGTGTGTTTGTACTTGCCTGCCGCCATGACAAGAACATGCCCAGTCTAGCCTGCTGGTCTCAGGAGGAGGAGGGCCGCCCAGAGGGACCTGCCCTGCTGATGTGTTCCAGTCAATTCCAGTTTAAAACAGAACCTTCAGCCACCCCGCAGGCACATGTGTGAGTCCAGCTTTTATCAGACGATTCAGCTGACCTACAGGTGCATGAACTACAATAAAAAATGATTATTTTTTCAGCCACTGAGTTTTGGCATAGTTTGTTATGCAGCAACAGCTAACTAATGCAGGGCATCAGGGAATTCTTCTCCAGGAACGTGACATTTGGACTGAGGGACCAAGTGGGTATTGGACAAACGCAGAATGAAGGAAAGGGGGTCCTGAAGACTTCAGGTGAGAACGAATTGGATACCCTCGCATGAGTTGAAGAAGCCTTGTGGTTTGGAGAAGGGAAAGGACTGAAGACAGAGAGCACGTCTGTCTGACCAGTGGCCAGGTCATGCATGGCTTATCAGCTTCCTAGAGAATGTGCTGAGCGTTGAATTTTGAAAGTTGAATTCAGAGGAGAGCTATGCGTAATCACGAGCATTAAAGTCACAAGATTGTTGTCTTCATTATTATTCATCTAGAGCTGCACAGCCCAATAGGGTAGCCACTAGGCACATACGGCTATTCAAGCTTAAATGAATTGAAATAATATAAAATAAAAAAATTCAGTTCCTTGGTTGCACTAGCCTCACTTCAAATGCTCGATAGCCCCATATTAACAGCACAAACACTGGACTTCCCCATGAGGGGCAATTCTATTGGACAGTGTATTTGTTTCTTATTAATGCATAACAAATTACCACAAACTTAGTGGCTTAAAACAGGACAAATTATCTTGCAGCTTCTACCTACCTGGGTCCTCTGCTCAGCATCTTATCAGGCTGAAATCAAGGTGTGGGCTGGGGGTCTCCCCTGAGGCTTGGGGTCTTCTTTTCAAGCTCACTGCTTGTCAACAGGGTTCATTCTGCTGTATCTGTACGACCGAGGGACAGCTGGCAGGTTCTAGAAGCGACCTGTGGTCCTTTCCATGTGCTTCCTTCTTCTCACAACAGGACACTTTATTATATTCCTTGAAGCCAGCAAGATACCATCTCATTGGCCCTTCGCCTTCTTGTAAAGTGTTGCCTGATTGGGTCAGGCCCACCCAGGCCATTTTCCCTTTTGCAGTTGATGAGTAACCTGAACTCACTGTCCACCCACACTCAGGAAGAGGAGATTATGCCGGGTGCATATACCGGGGACAGGGGAGAAGTGCGGAGGCCATCTTAAATTTCTGTCTTACCACAGATAGAAGCAATCTAGAAAGTAGAAAAAGGTTAAATGGATTAACGGAAAAGACAAGTGGTGGGAGCGTTTGGCCGGATTAGCGAGGGCTTAGAGCGCAGGTGTAATTGTTATTTAAATAATCTTGACATCATCAAAGCCTGTAATTAGCGGCTGGCAGTGGCTGGGATCAGGGTTCATCCACAGCCGACTCAGAGCGGCTGTAACCTGCATGCAGCCGTGCTGGGTGGGGGTACAAACAGGACCCCTAAAAGCAAACATTAACCGCCTCCGACGGTCCTTTCCTCCGTTTTCCTGCTATTGCTAACCTCCCAGCATTTTTGACCTTCTGCTAGTCTTGGTCTGCAAAACCCGATGACTCCTTCTCAGATTAACTCATTTACTGGCTTGACACAGCCCGGTTTGGCCCGAACTCCGTGGCTGCCAGACGCTTGGCCCTGCCGACTACCAGCAACTGGGGAGCCTCCATCCTTGGCTCACCAACCTGAAAACGGCCACATATTCTTGGGCACAGTCCCCACCTCTCACAATCCCTGTCGGGCTGTTGCCTGGCCTGCTAGGGTGACTTGGATTTGAGGGGTGGGGAGGACTTTGGGTATTGGTTTTCAGGGAGCGGTGAGCGGGTAGGAAAAACATGTCCACAGTTCGACTTGTTGGCCTTGAATGTAAATTTCAGTCTCCACTTATAAGGACTCTGTAAGGCTAATGCTTAATGTTTATGTACCAATTAAACATTGTAAGGGAAGTATTTATCATCTTCACAAAGTTTTATCTATGTAATTTTAAATTTCACAAGGAACTGGCTTTTCCGTGTTGCATTTCATTATTTTAAGAAATACTATTTCCAAGCTATACCTGATTCTGAAACGGCCTGCTGTATAGCAGCACTTCCTTAAAAAAAAAAATTTTTTTTTTCCTTCCAAGGGAAGAATACGTGTTTGCATTCTATCTACAATCAGAGTTTCAACGGAGTGGAGATATTTTAGTGCCTTTGGTGGGCATTTATCTTCCAGCCATGAGCACAATAGAAAGAAAATGTACCCATATTAGAATTAATAATAAAACCAAGTCCATTATGCAGACTTTCTTGTCAGTTAAATTTGTTGCAGCTCAGTTTTGGATTCAATTTCATACATTTGGAAGTACTTTTGCTGTCAAGCAAATTTTTGTTTTATCATTTTAATTTCGGAGGGTTTTTTTCTCTCCTGTGTCGGAATTACCTTTTTAGAGGTTGGAAAATGGTTCTTCCCACTGATACAGGAAGGGTTTGATTTGGCAAACGTAGATATTTTCCCTGCGATGTGAATAGAGTTAATTTTAACGGAGCCGTTTCATTTTAACAGACTCAACTTGCACAGTGCATGTCCTGCCAAACAGCTTTGTGTACCATCAACGACTGATGTCAGCACAGTTCTAGAAATAGTATTTGATGGTTAACAGCTGCCACAGAGCCAGAAGGGGAACACGAGACATTGTGTTGCAGGAGGGTTTACAAAACTAGTGGCTATTGTTTGTATTTATTTCTTTATTTAACATTTTGACAATGGAAGAAGAGTTTAAAATACCGAGCCTAGGCTTTTTTTAAAAGACTTCTATTCCTAAGTAGGTCAGGTGGATCCTGGAGCTTTGACACTATATATTATGTAAATATTGTGCTCTGAAATAATGTCATTAATTTAATATAGGTTTTACTCATTTTGCAATTATGTATGTGGTCAACAATTATGGAACAAAAGGTTTTTCCTTAGGTCAAGAATTGGCAAATTTTTCTTTAAAGAGCCAGCTAGTAAATATTTCAGGCTTCCTGGGCCATACAGTCTCTGTGGCAACTATTGAATTCTGCTGTTACTGGAAGAGAGCAGCCATAGACAATATGTAAATGAAGAGGTGTGGCTGTGTTCTAATAAAACTTTATTTACAAAACAAGCAGTGGGCCAAATGTGGCCATGGGCTATAGTGTTCCTACCCTTGCTTTGAATAGAAGTGGAGATATGCCACACATTTCCATGCAGCATTCTAGAAAGGTTACAAGTACCTGCGCTTTCTTAAAGGCTTATGAATCAAGTTCCTTACATACTCCCTGTAGAAACACATGTAGTCTTTTTAAGGCCACACAGGGGTACTTAATTATATATGTATATGTGCTTTACAACCAATCTAATAATGGCCTGAGAGTAACTGAGCCACATATATGCTTTTATGAACTGAGAAGAAAAAGATCATGATCTCTGGTGTACAATGAACCTGATTTTTCTTCCTTTTCTTATTTTATTTAAGTTAATATCACTCTTACAGTTTGAATTATCTTGCAAGAATGCAGGTTCATTAACTCCAGTTCAGCTTCTGCATCATCTTAATGGGACGTATTTTGTAATGATGTGAATCAGAAAACAGTTCTGTGCTCCAAATGACCTAAATGTTTCATGGAAGTCATTACAAGCAGTGCACAAGAGTAAGAAAAAGGATTTTATTATTTAAAGATAACTTACACAGGGGGAAAAAATCCTGGGAAGGAAAGCTAAAGCATGATCTAAAAGGAAAAAATCAAAGACTATGCTGGTTGTAAAATGTTATTGCCAAAGCCTTTCTATGCCCTTCCTGGCCCACTCTCAACTATGAACTTATTACCGTGAACATGACTGATTCGACAGTGTACAAGGGTGGGGGAGTGATGTAACAATACCTTACACTTCATGTTTTTCTACATTCAGGTGTCACATTTGTTGAGATGCCATTTTAGCACTTGGCATCTCAAAGGCTATGTAATGGTCTCAAGCCCGAGAATGGCTGCTTCAATAGGATCCCATCCGCTAGCACTTCCTGAGAAACTATTACTCTTTCCAAACACGCCTCTGCTTCTCGGCTGCATTTTCTTAGAACAGTAGTTTTTCAAGAACTTTCTTCTATTACTGTCACCATGGTCTCTTCATTGTTTTGTCTCTTCTTATTTCTCCTATTTGCTACTTTCTAGAGATGAAAATGTTATCTATTTGTCTAATGGAATTCAGGGTGATTATAATACCATATCCTTTCTTTTGACTTGGTCGGTTACTTGCCTTCAGTGTGCATGTCACACGATACCATACCGTTGCACGATGCCAAATGCTATAATGTCATCTTTTTTTAAAGGGGTTTTTCTTAGAGCAATTTAAGTTGAATAAGTAAATCATTCTACTCCGAGTTATTCCTATCCATGTACATAATTTATAAAAACTATGCCTGTTATTGTGTTACTCATTTCCTACTTGGGTTAAAGCCATCTGTAGATCGCTTTGGCTCTAAGTTATCTGAAGGATGCCATGTTGTCAGCAGCCATTTTTCAATTTACTCTCACACTGTCATGAATAAACATCAGTGGTCTCCAGATCGATTTCGAGCCTGTCTCAGCCCTAACTTCATCATCACACTCTTCAAATGGCACGGAAGTGTTTTCATGGGCACTCTTCTCTCTCCCAAGCCCTCCATTTCATCTCTGGAATCCCAGTTAAGTGCTAAGCCGATTTCCTAACATGTTCCATTATTTCACAAAATATCCCCTTCGCTTCCTAATTACAACTGAAACCTGCTCTTTCTTAAGGCCACAGATGCTCTTCACAAGACACTCCAGAGAACTTGTTCACTCTCACAGGACTGACATGTGACAGGGCAGGGAGCTGGAGGTGGATGCAGGCAAGGAGGGCTTGGTGCAGGCACGCTTTGGAGACATCGCAGGTTTGGTTCCAGACCACCGCAATGAAATGTGAATATTGCAATAAAGCAAATCAAATGAAATTTTTAGCTTCCTGGTGCATATAAAAGTTATGTTTACACTATAGTCTATTAAATGTGCAATAGCATTGTGTCTAAAAAAGCAATTACAGGCCTTAATTAAAAGCACTTTTTTGCTAAAAAGTGCTAACCATCACCTGAGCTTTCAATGAGTTATAGTCGCTAATCACAAATTACCATAATAAATATAATAATTGAAAAGTGTAAAATATTCTAAGAATTACTAAAATGTGACACAGAGAAGAGAAGTAAGCAAATGCTGTTAGAAAAAGGGTGCTGAATTGATTGATGCAGGATCGCTATAAATCTTGTTTGTAAAAAAATAAATAAATGCAGTATCTGTGAAATACAAGAAAGTGAACTAGAATAAAATGAGGTATACCTGTATTTTCTTAGCTTCTTATTGTGGCAGCCAAATCATCATTCCTATCTTTCAGTGGACTCCTCTTCCTCTTTGAACCTTATGCCATCTAAGTATATTACTTCTTACTACTCCCCATGTAATCTACTGGTACAGAGGACACTGTGTTCAGAGGCATTTCATAAATAGAGAAAGAATTCATGTCATAATTAATATAATTCCTCTTAGATCTCCATATTCATCAAGACAGTTCAGTCTCCCTGTCTGTGATGGGTCCCAGAGTTATTTCTGGGATCCACAATTTCTAAGTAGGTAATCTGTCTGAATGCTTCCTTACCTCACTCTTTTTCATGCCTCAACTCCAATGGCTTTTATTTCCATATTCATGAGTGTGTGATATTTATTATCATCTAGAACACTGTATCAACTTAAAGAATTGAAAAGTCTTGAATTTCATTCCCAATCAGTCCCTGTCTTTCCTTTGCTCCCCATCAAACCTCAGTGAAACCTCAGTGTTTCTCTCAATTTTGATATCTGTGAACCACTTTATGGCCATATAGGACACATACAGACATTCCATAACAGGTAAATTGTTTAAAAAAAATGAATCAAAACTTCTAACAGTGACTAAGGAGGTGTCATATACCAACGCTGCTTCTAAGAAAAAACAGAAGAGCTAGATAGAATATTAACACGCACACACATGCACACACACACACACCTGAAACTTTGGAGATCTCAGAAATATTAAAGCAGAGATAATTTGTAGGATCCAGATTTGAAGAAGAGGAAACCAAGAGAGGTAAGCCTGGTATTTGAAGTGGAGTATGGCTGAGAAAATATAAGATAAGGAGAGATTTTAGTAGTCTCATAGATTCAAGGAGTGTTATGAACACTCAAGAAACACCCACATATAAGTATACATGTACATATATACATAGTAAAGACACTAAAAACTAATGACAAAGAGACATTCTTAAAAACATCCAGAGGAAAAGTAATATATTAACTTCAAAGAGGCAATGCTATAAGACTTACAGCTGACTTCTCAACAAAACAATAAATTCCAGAAGATGGTGGAATCATATCTTCCAAGTATTGAAGTAAAATAACTGCCAACCTAGAATTCTATGCCCAGCAAAAACATTCTTCAAAAATGAGGATAAAATAAACCCATTTCAGACAAACAAAAACTGATACCATTTTTTTACACAGTGTATTTGCTCTAATGCAGATATGAAAGGGAGATTTTTAGGAAAAAGGAATAAGATCACACATGATATCTGCAAGAAAGAATGAGAGATAAACACATGGATCAATATTTATACTATGGAACAATAACAATGTCTTTGAGGCTTGAGATATCTATCTATCTATCTATCTATCTATCTATCTATCTATCTATCATCTATCTATCCATCCAATTAATGTACATGACAAAACCAACCCAAAATGGGAGGAATAAATGGAGTTAATGTGTTTCAAATTTCAAGCATTGTCAAAGGGAAAATAGAGGTGCCTGAGTGGCTCAGTTGGTTAAGCATTGACTTGGTTTTGGCTCAGATTGTGATCTTGCAGCTTTGTGAGATCAAGCCTACATTGGGTTATCCACTGACAGCATGGAGCCTGCTTAGGATTCTCTGTCTCCCTCTCTGACTGTCTGTCCCCTACTTGCACTGTCTCCCTCACTCAAAATAAATAAATAAACTAAACATTTTTTTTAATTTTAAGAAAGAAGTAAAAGTCATCACTTATATCATACTTTGAATAAATTAAGAAAGAATACACATCACAATCTATAAGACAAGCACTAGAGGAATAGTTAAAAATGTATAAATAACAAGCTAAGAGAGCCATAAAATGTAATAATAAAATGGAATTAATTAAAAAGGAGACAAAAGAGGACAGAAAATGGAACAAAGTACATGTAGGATAAATAGAAAACAGATGGCAAGATGGTAGACTGAAATCCACATCAATCAGTAATTACATTAAAAGTAAATTGACTGGGGCACCTGGGTGGCTCACTTGGTTAAGCGACCAACTTCAGCTCAGGTCATGATCTCACAGTTCATAGGTTCAAGCCCCACATAGGGCTCTGTGCTGACAGCTCAGAGCCTAGAGCCTGCTTCAGATTCTGTGTCTCCCTCTCTCTCTGACCCTCCCCCACTCATGCTCTGTCTCTCTCTCCCAAAAATAAATAAATGTTTAAAAAAAAGTAAATGGACTAAATTTCTAATTAAGAGACAAAAAATTTCATACTAAGTAAGAACAACAATATATTGCTTACATTGGTCAAAACCAGTCACATCTTAAGTAAAAGAATACAGAAAGGTTGAAAGTAAAAAGACGGGAAAATACATGCCCTACAAACACAATGAGAAGGAAGCTGCTGTAGCTATCTTAATATCAGTCAAAGCAAACTAAAAAAAAAACTTTATAGAGGGGGAGTGCACAAGTGGGGGAGAGGGATACAGAGAGGATCTTAAGCAGACTCCATGCTCAGCATGAAGCCTGGATGGGCTCAACCCCACAACCTTGAGATTATGACCTACGCTGAAATCAAGAGTCAGACACTCAACCGACTGAGCCACCCTGATGCCCCCACCAAAGTAGATTTTAAAGCAAAAAGCATTACTGGAGAAGAACATTATGTAATTATATATATCTCTATATGACAGAATTAAAATGAGAGACAAATCCATAAAGATAATGGAAACTTTTAATATATTCTACTCAGTAACTGAGAGAGGAATAGACCAAAAAAAAAAAAATGGTAAAACTACAAAATAATTGAATAGTGTGATTAAGAAACCTAATGAACATATATAGAATACTTTACTCAGAATTGCAGAATACACATTCTTATCAAACACATATGGGGAATTCACCAAAATTGTTTATATGTTGGATCACAACATTAAAATAATTAAAAATTATACCTTCCATTCTTAGGCTACCACTGTATTAAATGAATGTTAATAACAATTTAAAAACTAGGAAACCTTAAAATATTTAGAACTTAAACAGATTAGTACAGATTAAAAAGGAAGCACAATGAAAAAGAGAAAATATTCTGAAATAAATAATAATGAAAACAATAGTTCAGCAAAGGCACAAGATAGAAAATCAATGTGCAGAAAACTTTCATTTCTGTATATCAATAATGAAGCAGCAGAAAAAGAAATCAAGGAATTGATCCCATTTGTAATTGCACCAAAAACAATTAGATACCTAGGAATAAACCTAACTAAAGAGGTAAAGCATCCGTACTTTGGAAACTACAGAATGCTTATGAAAGAAATTGAGGAGACACAAGAAAATGGAAAAGCGTGCCATGCTCATTGATTGGAAGAACACTGTTAAAATGTCTATACTACCCCTAGCAATCTACACATTTACTGCAATCGCTATCAAAATACCACCAGCATTTTCCGCAGAGCTAGAACAAACAGTCCTAAAATTTGTGTGGAAACAGAAAAGACCTTGAATAGCCAAAGCAATCCTGACAAAGACAAAACTGGAGGCATCGCAATTCTGAATTTCAACCTATATTATGAAGCGGTAGTCATTGAGACAGTATGGGACTGGCACAAAAAACAGACACATAGACCAATAGAACAGAATAGAAAACCCAGAAACGGATCCACAACGATATGATCAACTAAACGTCAACAGGGCAGGAAAGAATATCTAATGGAAAAAAGACAGTGTTGGAGTGCCTGGGTGGCTCAGTATGTTGAGCATCTGAATCTTGATTTTGGCTCAGCTCATGATCCCAGGGTTGTGGGATCAAGCCCCATGTGGGGCTCTAAGCTGAGACTGGATCCTGCTTAAGATTCTCTCTCCCTCTGCCCCTTGCTCCAGCTCTCTCTCTCAAAGAAAAAAAAATAGCCTCTTCAACAAATGGTGTTGGGAAAACTGGAAAGCAGCATGCAAGAGAATGAAACTGGACTACTTACTCACACCATACACAAAAATAAATTCAAAATGGATGAAAGACCTCAATGTGAGACAGGAATCCATCAAAATCCTAGAGGAGAAAACAGGCAGAAACCTCTTTGACCTCAGCCAGAGCAACTTCTTACTGGACACATCTCCAGAGGCAAGGGAAACAAAATAAAAAATGAAGTATTCATACTTCATCAAGATAAAAAGCTTCTGCACAGCAAAGGAAACAATCAACAAAACTACAAGGCAGCTTACAGAATAGAAGAAGATATTTGCAAATGACATATTGGATAAAGGGTTAGTATCCAAAGTCTATAAAGAACTTGCCAAACTCATCACACAAAAGACAAATAATCCAGTTAAGAAATGGGCAGAAGAGGGGTGCTTGGATAACTCGGTTAAGCAACCAACTTCAACTCAGGTCATGATCTCACAGTTCATGAATTTGAGCCCTGCACAGAGCTCTGTGCTGACAGCTCAGAGCCTGGAGCCTGCTTTGGATTTTATCTCCCACTCTCTCTCAATGCCCCTCCCCAACTTGTGCTCTGTCTCTGTCTCCGGCTCTGTCTCTCTCAAAAATAAAAAAACATTTAAAAAAAAATAAAAAATTAAAAAGACTGATAAATTGCATCACATAAAAATTACAATCTTCTATTTATCAAGTGATCCCAGGAAAAGAGCAAATAATAGAACAAGGAGATTTTTCCAATATATAAAACAGATATAGCACTTGTATCCATTTAAACTAATAGGCAAAAGTCAGGCAACTCAATTAAAAAATAAATACAGACTTGAAGTAGCAGAGCATGCAAAGACATTCAAATTGTCAATAAGCAAGTAAAAATGAGCTCAACCACAGAAGCCATTAAGAAATTAAAAAATTAAAACCACAGATAGATAAAGGGGATTAAGAGTACACTTATCCTGATGAGAAATGTATAGAGTTGTTGAATCATTGCATTGTATACCTAAAGCTAATATAATACTGTATGTTCATTATAGTTTAATAATTATTTAAAAAATTAAAATCACAGTCAGGTACTACGATATCAGAATAAATGGGTACTGAATGTTGTGAAATGCTTTTGCTCTATCAGTTGAAATTATTCTGTGACTTTAATCCTTATTCTGTTAATGGGGAGAATTATGTGTGGATGGTGTTCAAATGCTGAGCCAGTCTTACGCTCCTAAATAAATTCAACTTATTCATTACATGAATCACATTCCTGCACATCACTGGAGTCAGATTACTAGTATTTTTTTGTCTACATTTATAAGTAGGATTGTCCTCAAAATGCTTTAAATAAGAAAAAAACCCTACCAAGTGTTGGTGACCAATGGGGCCTCTGAGAAATATACAAGTAGAGGGTATGAATTGGTATAAGCACCTAGGAAAACAGTTTGGCATTATTTGCTAAATTTAAATTTTTTTAATGTTTTTTATTTATTTTTGAGAGACAGAGAGAGACAGCGTGAGCAGGGAAGATTCAGAGAGGGAGGGAGATACAGAATCTGAAACGGGCTCCAGGCTCTCAGCTGTCAGCACAGAGTCTGATGTGGGGCTCGAACCCATGAACCATGAGATCATGACCTGAGCTGAAGCTGGGCGCTTAACTGACTGAGCCACCCAGGTGCCCCTTATTTGCTAAATTTAAACAACACCTGAGACTCAAAAACTGCAGTATTTCGTAATGCATGTAATCGTTGAATGACTGTTTCGTACAACTGAAAGTAATGTCAACTATACATCAATTAAAAAAAAGAAACAAAAACTGTGGTGTTGGGTCCTGAAATGATTAGTGAGAAACAGCAGTTAAGCAAGTCACTTGGTAACACAAAAACGACTTCATTGGCACTAGTAGAGTCATAAAGAAATAATTTCATCTCATCCCTCATTTTAAAATATTATGGGCCTTCCCCCACACCCCGTCCCCCTCGATGGCCAACATACTTTAGTGTGAAAATGTGGAATTTTTACTTCACCATCCATCTTTTCTCTTTTTTCTTCGACAAAAAGTCTATACTCAGGGGGCTCAAGTGAATCATATTCATCATTTTCACTATTTTCTTCCACACTTTTAGAGTTGGGTCCCTTCTTCTTTTGGGGCAGAAGTTGGCATGTGCGAGACTGATTTGGGGAGTGCTCTTGAGATTAACACCTGTGGGAGAAAGGAAGGCTGGAAGTTTGAGCCAAAGAGAAGCTGAGCTACCTACCATGTAGCCTCTACTGTGTCTCAGTCAACCCTGGGGGAGCTCTGGAGCCGGAAGGGCCCTCCAGAGTTGTTCTGAGTTGGGGCATGGGAGTCGGGTATCTGCGCAATGATGACCAGCTGTTGGCTGTGGATTGTCCTGCTAACGGAGCACGACCTCAGGTGAGATGGTTCTCAGCCTCTGCTATTCGATCAGGGAAATGGGGTACAGTGGCCGGTGCAAACACTGAATCAATTCAGGGGACACGTTATTGACCATCCATTACGCTCCATGGACACACACTGCATCCTTTTGAAGCAGCATCTTTATTTGAGTAGCCCAGCCCTTTCTTTGATGTACTTGTGTTGCAGGCTTTTTTTCTTTTTACCTCAATACCCAGGATTGGTTTTCTCGCCACTTGGGAGAATGAAGACGTGGACACAAAATGAACATCAGGCAAAAGATTATTAGGGTATAAGATCAGGAAGGAAGAATAGTAGGAAAGCTGAGAGAGAGGACATTCGAAAGCGAATGCCTGTGGACTAGAGCCAAGGGTCTTTGTTTTATAAGGTTCTGGCCAGCCCTCCCCCTTCCCTTCTCCCTCATTCCCTCTCAGATTCTACCCTTACTGCCTGGAGAGCTCTAGGTGCTGGGTGGTCCTTTCCTGACTGGCTCGTTTCCACTGTATGAGGAGCGGTCTATGGCCTTACCATTCCCTGTGGGTCATATATTTTATAGTCTACGACTTATTTTTAGTCAGATCTTCTGTTAAATTCCTGAGGGATACCTGAGGGGGACTAGGAGGGGTCTGTTACATTCTTTAGAGGAACGTTAAACCTGAGGGGGTTTGCTGTGGTCAGATGCTCCCATCATTGTTCCAAAATACCCGTTTTTCCCCACACAGGGACCCGCAGTCCTAACTTTTCCCTCTCTGCCTATTTTATCCTATCTTTTCCTATCATACTTGTAGGTGGTGATCTTTGAATATCAAGCCCCAAATACTTAACCTAGTTGAGTTCATGGCTTCTGGAGTAATTTATATTCCCAAATCTGAGGCAAGTGTGTCTAAAAGGCAATACTCCATGGGAAAATATAAAACAAAAGGCTCTTGGCAATTTGAATATAATATACACTTTTAGGAACGTAAGTGAAATAGCTGTCTACTTATAATAGTTACTTTAATTATGTATATTTTAAAATCTCAGATTATAAACTCTCATGCAACTATTTTATCTAAAGTCTTTATATATTTTACCATTTCTGTCATCACTGGAGTCACTTTTTGAGTTTTCCAGAGTTTCCCAGAGCACACCACCTTTGTTTCCATCTAAACTGTTTAAGGTACAGCAGTTTTGGAACCTCTATATAATAATGACCTTGGAAATTGTATCCTAAGCTAAAAGTAGCCATTTACCATTTGTGGACTTCACGATGTAATCACTTAATTAAGTGCTTCTTAAAATGTTTGTCTTTTTCTTTTGAGATACAATAGACATATAACATTGTGTATGTTTATGGTCTACAATGTGTTGATTTGATACCTTTATATGTCACAATATGATTACCACTGTGGCATCAGCTAACACCTCTGTCATGTCACATAATTATCATTTCTTTTCTATGGTGAGAACAATTAAGATCTAGTCCCTTAGGGACTTTGAAGCTTATAATACAGTCTGGTGGACTGTAATCGCTCTGCTGTGCATTAGGTCTCCGGGACTTATTTCTCTATTACTTGCAAGTGTGTACCCTTCAGCAACATCTCTCGAATCCCTCCACCTCTCAGTCTCTGGGAATCACCATGCCACTCTGTTTAAATCAGACTGGCTTTTGAAATGTCCACATATAAGCGATAGCATATAGTATTTATCCTTATCTGATTTACTGCACTTCTTAAAGTGTTTTTAAATGTTTTTATTTATTTATTTTTGAGAGAGAGAGAGAGAGAGAGAGAGAGACAGCGTGAATAGGGGAGGGTCAGAGAGAGAGACACAGAATTGGAAGCAGGCTCTAGGCTCTGAGCTAGTTGTCAGCACAGAGCCCGACACGGGGCTCAAACCCACAAACTGTGAGATCATGACCTGAGCGGAAGTCGGACGCTTAACCGACTGAGCCACCCAGGCGCCCCTTAAAGTGTTTTTAAAGGTCTTATTCTCAACAATTGCCAACACACGTAGTTGGGAGGCCATTTTACTTGTAATAATTGCTAGATCTGTGTTAATGTTTCTTTTTCTGCATTAACTTAACCGCTATTAAGGCTATAAAACCAGCAACATCCTCTCCCGATGGCGTTTATGGTTCAAAACAAAGTAACTCAGAGGGCACCCTGGACCGCGAAGTGGGGAGAACTTGCAGTGGGTTTGGGTCCATGCAGCACCTAGGAGCTGAACGAAAACCCTTCCTCTACAACACATTCCCAAGATAAACCGACTGAGAGGTGCCCTGACTTCTCAATCTCCACTTCCATTTATCTTGTCTTCTCTCCAGTGGCAGATGAAACTTTTTCTAAAGGTAAAAAGAAGAAAAGACAGACTCATCATTCAAAGTTGCAGACTTGTAGCAAAGACAGATCCAAGTCACACTATGACTGAGAAGCTGGAAACCTGGTAAAACCAAATAAAGCAAATGACAAATTGCTGAGAGGGGGAAAAAAAAAAAGAACGTGCCAGCGGCAACAGTAGTTTATCAGAGACATCGGTGGTGTGGCTGGCAGCCTGGCAGAGTCCAGGGGAGCCTGCGTGGCTTGAAAGCCCATGACTGAGCCTGAATCCCTTCCCACATCTACCCGCCCCGCCCCCCACTGAGGGTCCACGTGCTCCCAGCAGCAACACCACGCCACCCGCAACATGCGTGTATCATTCCGGCTTCACTTGGCCTCCCTGCAAATGGTGGGAAATCTCTGGAAACGTGCTCCTCCCTCAGATTCATTACCCCAGCTCCACACAGCTGCCCTCCTCTCTCCAAACTCTGTCCTTCCATCTTGTCCAAGGAAACCTCTTCTCATGATCTACGAGCAAATGTTTCTGTTCCCTGGAGTTCCGCTGTCTGCCCTCTGCCTCTGCAAACTTGCACATCCCTCCCCGTAGCTTTGCTGCCTGTGAACTGGAAACCTGAAGGCAGACTGTTTGCTTTAAACTCCAAATTTAGCCACGTTCTAGCTGTAGAATCTTGGAAATGGGTGTAAGTAAGAAAAGGACTGATCTCACAGGACTCCTTGTTTCCAGATTAACTGAGATCATCCACATCACATGCTTAGTACAGCGGCTGGCACATGATGAAACACGTGAAAGGGCAGCTGCTCTTCTTAGTGTCTCTATTTCCAGCCCGTTTCTCAGTTTGGAGTGATCTTGGGTAGGATCATTTAGATTTCCCTGCTGCAAACTGAACTGGCGCCATTTAAAACTCTCCATCCTGCCCTGTTCACCCTGCGGGCCCCGCTGCCGGCCCACACACGCATGCATCTACATATGTTCTTCCTTCGGTACCACACTCTGAGGTCAGATAGCATCCCTGACATGGAGAGGTCATTTTTTTTTATCTTATTTACTTATTTTGAGGTGGAGGACGAGAGATGGAGGGGGGGGAGGGGGCGGGAGAGACTCCCAAGCAGGCTCCACTGTGCAGAGCCCAGTGAAAGGCATGATCCCACAAACCACGAGATCATGACCTGAGCTGAAACCAAGAGTTGGACGCTTAACTGACTGAACCACCCGGGTGCCCCAAGAGGTCATTTCCAATAGTTAATTTTGTTACGTTCCCTTGTTCTTTTGTTTAATGCCATTACTGTCCATGCACGTGTTCAAGCCAGAGACCGCTGCATGGTTCTCGGCCCCTCTTTCTCCCTCTATCTCCAACATCCTCCTTCTGCCTCAAGACTGAGATGAGGTGGCAGGACAAGATCCATTCTAGGTAGAAAGGTCAGCGTGTGCAGGTGCCGAATGGGTGAATGGGCGTCACAGGTTTATCTGACTTTCAACACTGCTTCCAACATACTATTTCAAAAATGTGTGAGGCTGAATTACAAGCCAAAAAAAATAACACCTAATACTCTGTGTCTGTATGTTGCCATTTTTTGGGTGTTAAATACAGTCTTATTTGATTTGCACAACCGTGTGAGTTGAGCAAGGAAGCTATTATTTTTCCCATTTTAAAGATGAAATTGAATGCCAAAGGGGCCTCGAGGACCTGCTAGAGGTGCCTGATCTGGGGCCCACGAATGGAGCAGCAGCTCTGGGGAGCCGTGGACCTGTGCTCTCTGCCTTATGTCACGAGCTCATCCGCCAGCCATCAGAGCATCAAAGCTCACACGCAAATCACCGCCTGCAAAACAAGGTCAATCGCTGACTATATTGGTCAAGGGTCTCTGGATGTTGCAGGATTCTGTTTTTCCCCTCAATACCCACGGTTCATTGTCTTGCCATTTCAGCGAATGAAGATGTGGACACAAAATGAGCAGCAGGCAAACGTTTTTTAGGGTATAAGATCAGAAAGGAAGAATAGTAGGAAAGCTCCCAGAGAGAGGACATTCGAAAGCAAATGCCTGCGGACTAGAGCCAAGGGTCTTTGTTTTATAAGGTTCTAGTCAGCCCCTCCTTCCCTTCCCCCTCCTTCCTTCTCAGATTCTACCCTTATTGGCTGGAGAACTCTAGCTGCTGGGTGGTCCATTCCTGATTGGCTCATTTCCACTGTATGAGGGGTGGTCTATGGCCATACTTAGGTCTTTTGTCAAATTCCAGAGGGGAAACCTGAGGGGGAGTAGATGGAGTCTGTTACATTCTTAAGAGGAACCTTAAGCTTGAGGGGGTTTGCTGTAGACATTCCCAGCATTGTTCTGAAATGTGTGTTTTCCCACTCAGGGACCTCACATCCTAATTTTTCCCTCTCTGCTTACTGAATACTATCTTTTCCTATCACACGGAGACAAAGAATATAAATATATTGCTGATACATCTATGTCAATGTCAATGTCAATGGCTATGTCAATGTCTAGGTCTAGGTCTAGGTGTAGGTCTAGGTCTATCTATACAGAGAAAGAAAGTTTAAGGATTTGGCATATGTGATTATGGAAACTTGGTAAGTCCAAATCTTAGGATAAGGCCTGCTGGTCCCCGCATTAACCTAACAGTGAAACAATTTCAATAGTTATAGTACGTCATCTCAACTCCCATTTTGGCTTCCGTTTCTCAGTTTACTTCTTAGGCACACTACCTGAGTTTAACCTCTCTCTCTCACAAACAGGCTTCTCTCTACAAGTTTTCTCTAACTGCCCTCCGTGTGCTTCTATTGGATCCTCCAAGACATTCTCTCCCATCCCCCAGGTCTCCCCAGGACATTTGTACCTGCTGTTTCCTCTCCACCCAGTCCACCCCCACCTTGTCAGGGCATATGGATCTTTGGATCCAAAGCGTAGTTTTCCTTGGTGACACCCCATCCCATGACCCAGTCAGATTTCCTGTACACCTAGGTAGTCCTGGGTTTGTTTTTCTTCAGAGCACTGGAGCACTTAGAACATTCCATGTATGTGAGTGATTGTTTGACTAATGTCTGACCCCTCCACTCTGAAAAGTTCCAGAAAGGCAACAGTCATGTTTAGTTTAGCTCATCATATTCCCAGGACTCACCACTACATCTCACCTAAAAGTTGCCTTGTCAGCCGAAGCTGCAAACCAGATCCAGCATCTAACCGTTTCTCATGACCTCACCAGCTGTCAGCCAGGATCTCACTGGGGCGAGGACAATGTCCTCCGACATGGTCTCCTGGTCACCACCCTTGGCCATAATAGCCTATTCCTCACCCGGCAGCCAGAAAGACTTTTAGAAAATGTAGATTTGATCTTGTCACTCTTCTACCAATGCCCTGCCAGCCTTCTAAGAATAAAATCCACAGTCTTATCTTGTGCCTATAAGGTTCTCCTGGCCCCAGATACGCTAAGGGCTACATTCCAAACTCCGTTAATCTGGATTATAAACCACCTCGTGAATCTATCCCCACTCATGGTACCGATCAATACCTCTCCTCATCCTTGCTTCTTTGCTTTAAGGAATCCCTGTAATGTGAAATTGGGAAAATTCAAGCAAGGCTTAATAAAGGGACTGTGGACCCAAGGATGGGTGGGGTAGAGAGAAACCCAGGAATAGCGCAGTGCCTGAGGGCTGTTCTCACTTGACCGAGGGAGCAGTTACAGGATGCTGGGACAGAGTTAGGAGGACAGGCGTCCCAGAACCCTGCCAGTGAGCCAGAGACCCCCCCTCCAGGACCTGAATGGACTCACCTTCCTTCACATTTCTGCTCACCAATGTGATCTTTGCAAATGAGTCTTCAGCGAGAGAGCTGGGGCAAAAGATGGAAAGTATGGAAGCGAATGGAAGGAATCCGGCACAAGGACATTCAACAGTTCCAGATCTCTCTCAAGAGGTCCTGGCATATGGACATCCTTCACTCTGGATCACCTCTCTTTTTCCTGCCCTCTCCCCAACACTCCCTCCAACCCCGACCTCCCTTCACTGGGTTAGATGTCCCCGCTGTGCGCCACCAGCACCCCAAATCTCCCCTTGTCACACTGTACAGTAATTACACTAATTATCTGTTTCTCCCACTGTGTGGTAATAGTTGAGGACAAGGACCCTGTACAGTCTGATCAGTGTCATTTACGCAGCCTTCTTTCTGCAGCCAGCACAGAGGCATTCAGTTTATATTTGTTGAACTAAGTAAACCAGAATGGTTATTTCATTTTCTTAATCTGTATTTTAGCCATAGTTATAATACTCCCTGACACCCGTATCTTACCATATGTCTGAGCAAAGAGTAGACTGAAGTACTAGCTTATACGTGTTCAGGCTACAAAGATACTGCAGTGTTTAGTAAATGACATTATCAGCATTTAAGTAACTGATTCATAATTTTTACCTTTACATTTAAATCTATACACTTATCTACCATATATACAGAGGCTAAATCACCCTTCTAAGCCACTGTTTTCTTATCCATGATAAAATGGTGTTTGGCCAGAAGATTCCCAGGATGTTGTCCAATTCTACATTTCCCAGGTTCTAAGTAAAGGGCTGCATGATCTCCTTAAAGTCAGCATCTCTTCTTACTGTGATCCCAGCACCCGACTCAGAGTTTGGCAAGCAGGAGGAAGTCAGGAGCATAGCCCTGTTGCCATGTCTATGTTCAGACACTTACCTTTGCCCTCAGAGCCTTAGTCTCCCCCTTGAAAAGTGGGGAGAACAATGGGATAGTGCTTGCAAAGGGCTCAGCACAGATCTGGACCCATGGAAGCCATCACAGAATGTGGATGAACATACAAGCCAAAGAATCTGGGATTCTAGACAAATTGCCTAGATTAATAGCAAACTGTGTGTTATTTCTTCAGTATTACATTCTCTCAAACACTGGGTGATTAGCCATAACTTTCTACTCTCTAGTTCAAAAGTAGACACAAATAAGGGGCGCCTGGGTGGCTCAGTTGATTGAGCGCCTGTCTTCGATTCAGGTCATGATCTCATGGTCCGTGACTTCAAGTCCCATGTTGGGCTTTGTGCTGACAGCTCAGAGCCTGGAGCCTGCTTTGGATTCTGTATCTCCCTCTCTCTCTGCCCCCTCCCCTACTCATGTTCTCTCTCTCTCAAAAATAAACATTAAAAAAGACATTAAAAAATTTTTTTAATTAAAAAGACACAAATTAGATCCTTATATTTGTGGTAAAATGCTGACTACTACTAAAATGTATGGTTTAGTACTTATATAAATATTGCAAATACTTCGTCATAGCGGGCATACAGTAAATTTATCTTATTTTTTATATATAACTACAAATATAAACTTATTACACATTTAAACGAACAACAGGATGAACATTTCCTGAAAGTTTTTTGTGAGCAAGATTTTTCTGTTTCTAACAAAAAAAGAGCTGCTCAGTTATCATATTGCTACCTAATTATTCCCAAACACAATAGAACCTGAACTTTCACTGGGTCAAAGTAGAGCTCAGCAGTTACATTATCTTGTAAGCCGAGTTCCTGACGATCTCGTTACTTTAGAGAAGATATAACAACAAATGTAATTATCAAATGTGACTTTTTCTGCCAACTTCCCCCCTTAACTGTTTACAGTTTTGTTTTTGCCCATCTGGTTTTCATTTGAGAAGAGAAATCACTAATCCCACAAACCATCCACTGATTCATAATCCTAGAAAAGACGGGTATGACTTCAGCAGCATAATTTATTTTTCTTTCCTCCTGTGGAAACAAATGTGCGGCTTCATAGAGGATTAAAAAAGACAATTGAGAAATTTCCTATTATAAACATGTATGGTATCTTAATTTCCTAGTATAATAACAGGCAGACTAACATAATTAATTATATTTTAAATGCAAATTGTTGACAATGGTTCATCTGGTTGAAATTATTTAAGCCACATCAACTCTAAAGAAAGTCCTGCTTTCTAATTCGTAATTTTTTTAATAAAAATAATTCTATAGTCTCTCCTGTGCGCAGCAATCTCTTCAAGATTTCACATGATATTTAAAGCACCATCCCTGCACCCCCCATAGAGACAAGCAGGCAAATATAAGTGATTTATATGCAGATTTCAACCTATTTACTGAGCTTAATAGTGAGAGACAAAATATTATATGCAAAATGCGTTCATTTAAATTTTTGATCAGATCTTTCTGCTGCTTGATGGAACGAGAAAGTTATATCGGTATAGGAGCAAATACATTTCAGAATAGAAGTCTCAAACCACATTTTTTCTATAATAAGAGGCCTGGACAACAGCATAGCAGGATGATCCAGTATTTCACTCATTTTGACTGACAAGTGTCACTGCAAGATGAGTCAATCCTAAAATTTCCCCAGTAAGCACTCAAGTGGCTGAAATGATGACGGATTTCAAACCAGCAATGCTGTGGGACCCACAGAGATCACCTTATCCACAGGATGCTAACCAGACGTGGCATACAAGATGATTTTAGGAGGTTCATGTGCCACGGTTAACTTTACACCTGTTTTTGTATCAATGTGTGTTAGAAAAAACTCAGAAATACCCTCAGCGGTGATTTTATAGATGATAGTATTTAAGAAAGGGCTCAGTAGTTAAGAGATGAGTTGTTTTAAGAAAAATACAGAGGAAATGATAGTGCAGTTGGCATATGGAGATGACAAAAATAGTGCTAATCATGTATGAGAAAGATTAAACCTGGGAAACCCTGACCTAGGCCAACCCTTAGTTTATTATGTGAAGAAAATAAAGTCCTGACTAGTTTCAAAGGGTTTGCCCCCAGATCCTAAGGCTGTGGTTCAGACTCAAAGTCAGAGTCCCACACTCTATGTAGCTCATTTCAGATCGACTATGTTGTCTTTACACTATAGATCTCAGCCTCACAAAGCACATACATTTAGTTGTTGTTGTTTTTTCTGGAAGAATGGGTCACTGAGAAATTCAGACGAATTCTCAAGCTATTTACGTAGTGGGTGTTGTTTCTTTCTATGGAACAATGGGTAGTGCAGTCGTCACCTGACCAGAATAAACAGGTGCTAATGAGAGCTGGTCTCACCTCCGCACATGTTTTTAATGGAGTAAATTTGACATGTAACACTGCGGAAGTTTAAGGTCTACAGGATGTTGTGTTGATATATATATATATCATCACATGATTGCCCCTGTGGTGATATTTATCACGTTACTTAATTATAGTACAATTTTATCGTCTATATTTATTCACTGTGTGTGAGATCTCTATGGCTTGTTTACTACTTTGTACCCTTAAACACCGTCACTCTGACCCCCAGCCACCCCTGGTAACCACTGTTTTGCTCTGCTTTTTACAGGCTTAGCTTTTTTGGTTCTGCATATGAATTAAAACATTTTTTTTAATGTTTATTTTTGAGAGAGAGAGAGAGAGAGAGAGAGAGAGAGAGAGAGAGAGAGAGAGAAAGACAGAGCATGAGCAGAGGAGGGGCAGAGACCGAGAGAGACACAGAACCTGAAGCAGGCTCCAGGCTCTGAGCCATCAGCACAGAGCCCGACGCTGGGCTCGAATCCAAAACCGTGAGAGCATGACCTGAGCCAAAGTCAGACACTTCACCGCTTCACCGATATGAATGATGTCCCACAGTCCTTGTTTTTCCCTATCTCGCTTATCACTTTCAGCTACATTTCAACAGAGTAATATTGATTAGATCTGCATCGTTCATTACGAGTATAGACGGGGAATATAAGAACGATAGATTTATAATCTTCTATATATTTGGTAAACTAGTTGTGTGTGTGCCTTCTTACCAAGTTCAACAATGCTTAAAATCTCACTTGTACCCAACCCACTGAAGCCTTTGGCCATTTTTGCTTTGCATGTGAACGACATTCTGTGATATACATTCTCTAGGCTCCCGGAAAAGGGGGAATCCCGCATGCCTGTCACTGTGCTCCCGTGCCACTTGGAGCCATCTCCTAGCAGTAGCCCCCATCTCTTCCACCTCACCTCGTCCCGTCTCTTACCGGTCACACTGGCAGCTGGAGACCACCAGCCACAGCGGAGTATTTACACCACAGGAGCTGGCAACTGCTGCCATCCGGGCCTCTTCCTCCGGGGGCGGGTTGTTAAACATTTCCAAGCGGTTTTGACGGTGGGTGGAAGGCAGGCCCTTTGCAGACGAGGCTTGGGCGCGCTAGGGAACGATACACAAGTTACCTTTCATCCCAGCTGGGAAGTGTCAGGAGCAAGTGACAGAACGGTGGCACGTGGGCTTCAGGGGAGAGCATTTGACTGTTTTCTTCGCTTTCAGAGAATGTTAGTGTCTTGGGGCCCTGAGGAAAAACAGGTCCAAAGAGTCAGAAATGGGCTTTCTTGTTATTCTGCTCACTAGCAAGCCACGGCCTAAGGCTCTTCGGAAAGGAGGCTGACAGGCGATGCCTTCCACAGGAAATCCAATTCCTAGATAAAAATCCTCATCAATGGACCAGACGTGTTGCTGCCCGGCAGAACTTTCTGCGGGGATGTTCCGCATCTATGCGGTCCAATAAGGTGGCCACTAGCTCCAAGCAGCTAGTTTACATTTGAAATGTGGCTGGTCTGAATTAAGATGTGCTGTGAGGGTAAAAGTACACACTGGATTTCCAAGACATGGTGTAAAAGGAACGTAAAGTATCACATTAAGCTGTTTATACTGAGGGGCGCCTGGGTGGCTCAGTCAGTTAAGTGTCTGACTGGATTTCCGCTCAGGTCATGATCTCACAGGTTCGTGAGTTCGAGCCCCATGTTGGGCTCTGCGCTGACAGGGAGGAACCTGCTTGAAATTGTCTGACTCACTCTCCTCCCCTGCTCCTGCTTTCTCTGTCTTTTTCAAAATTAAATAATAAAAGAAAAACTTACCAAATAATAAATAAAATGCTTATACTGATTATATGTTGAAATGATATTTTTGGATATATTATTAAATATATATGCTATTAAAATTAATTTCACCTGTTTACTGTTTTTAATGTGGCTACTACAAAATTTTAAATATATACACACATACTTTTCTTTTTTGAGAGAGAACGAGAGCACATGGGCATGAGCAGGGCCAGGGCAGAGGGGGAGAGAGAGAATCTTAAGTAGGCTCCATGCTCAGCGAGGAGCCCGACGCAGGGCTTGATCCCACAACCCAGGGATCGTGCCTGGGGTTGAAATCAAGTGGATGCTTAACCAGCTGAGTCACCCAGGCACCCCGCTACTAAGAAACTTTAGATGACCTATGTGGCACACATTTAAAAATGATTTTTATTTGAGTGTAGTTGGCACACAGTGTTCACGTTAGTTTAAAGGATACAGCACAGTGATTCGACAAGGTCATATATTCTGCCATGCTCACAAGTGGGCCTACCATATATATAGCATATGACACTATTATAATGCCCTATGCTATGCCTTTTCATCCAGCGTGGCACACATATTTTTACTGGGCGCCTCTGGGCTAGATCGTGAAGTTCCGAATCCGTGCAGGACAGGGAGAAGAGTATGGGGGGATCAACAGGGAGGGGCAATTAACTACAAACAGCTATGTTTTGCATCCCTCATGAGGCAAATTTTGTAATGCAACCTCCTCTCCAAAGCTGAGTGTTAGAACATGAGAAATGTCGGAGGATCGCCAGCCTGCTGTGTAGATGGAGAGGCATGGAGAGGGTTTCCCTCAAATATTTGAAACATGGAGCAGTGAATCTGAAGGTCAAGGACAATTTGTATTTCCCCGAAACCTTCTTCCTTCAGTAGATACTAGGATTATGATGTTGTTTGAGAGGGTTCTGTGGGATTCTGTGAGAAATTAGGGTCACATTCGCAGTCCTGCTTCCCCTATATTTGTCCTATTTTTGCCCCAACGGAGAAAGAACATTATTGTGCTTGAGAATTTATGTCAGCTCGTTACCTACCTTGAAATCCGGCACCTCTTTTTCAGATGCGGAACCATAAGGCATAGCCCAGGGTGTCACCATCCTCAGTAAATCAGGAGGGTGGCTGAGGCCGGAGAGGACTCCGATTTCACCATTTTAATTTCAGGTCTTCCATTTCTCCTGAAGGTTGAAGAAACACAACACGGTGATTCAAATACACTCGATGTCAAGGATGTTTTGTGGTTGTTGTTGTTGTTGTTATTCATTTTTCCGAAGTAGGCTTAGCATCTGAATCTGCCATCAGGGCATCTCACTGCCATCAGGGCAAACGCTGTAGCCAGTGGAAAATGGAGTTTGATTTCAATGTTTTTAAAAATGGAGAGATAGAGAGGAGAAATTTACTTATTTTGTTGCATAGAAATCCAAACCTTGAAGCCTTCAGCTGTAAAGAATGCCCACTTTAATGAGACAAAGATCATGTTCTAATTAGGAAACTCAGGTCAAGTGTTAAAGAAGTTCCTACGATCCACATCACCTGCAAAACCATGAAGAAAAACTCAGAACCCCTGAGCAGTAGCGTGGCTGGTACATAAATCCTTACTTTCTCCGCACGCTCCTTCTGGGGCTTTAACATTCACCACAGAGAGTGGGAACTGTAAAAATAGATGATATGTTTCTGAAGAAGGTGAAAGACTTATTGCATAATGGCGGTAAACTGTGTCTAGTAGAACAGAACGACTATGCATGCAAACATAAAACTCAAAAAATAGCTCCTATCCTAGACAAATGTATTTTCTAAAATATTCAGCCTCGAGAAAAATGCGTGGCTACATTAGGGAGCAAAAGCCTTGTTACCAGATTTTGGGGAAAATGGAGGGACGTTAGCTAGTCCAAATATCTGGCCAACCAATCTGGATGGTCCACAGTGACCTCTCCCCAGGTGTAAGTCTCTGATCATTCCTGTCCTCTTCTTTTTCCCTTTGAAAGACCTATACATAAATGGGAAGGAAATAATTTGTAAACAGAAAGGATCGATTTTTGCAGAAGCTCTGTAAGACAGAGATCTAGTGCCTCTTTCCTTCCTTTTCATCACCGGGAACAAGAGGAATGAGGAAAACATTCAGACAGACAGAGCTGTCAGATCGAAGAGGCACCTCCTTTGCTTCCCCTCTCCCCGTGTGCCCTCCTGAGGGTTCATGCAGACTCCACGGATCCCAGCCAGGCTGCTCTTCCTGGATAACTGATCTGTTGATTCACTGATCCACGCAACAGATATTTCTAAAGCAACTAGTATGTGCAAAGCCTGGGCTAGGTGTTGGGAAGGAGATCATGGGGAAGGAGGGAGATATGCAAAGACAATTAAAATACAATAACTTTTCTTTTTTAATGCATCTCTCTTTTTCTTTTTTTAAAAAAAGATTTTCTTTTTAAATAATCTTTAGCCCAATGTGGGACTCAAAGTCAAACCCTGAGATCAAGAGTCACATGTTCTACTGACTGAGCAGTGAGGTGCCCCAATACAATAATTTCCTTCAAAAGATTTAAAATCTAAGGGAGGTGGGGGCACCTGGGTGGCTCAGTCGGTTAAGTGTCTGACTCCTGGCTTTGGCTCAGGTCATGATTTCACGGTTTGTGGGATTAAGCCCCACATCGGGCTCTGCACTGACAATGCGGAGCCTGCTTGGGATTCTCTCTTTCCCTCTTTCTCTCTGCCTCTCCCCTGCTCACGGGTGCACTCTCCCTCTCAAAATAAATAAACATTAAGAAGACAAAATTGAGGGAGATCGATATGAAGACTGGAATACAACACCAAGTGTATCAAGTGCTGTGATTGTCTGGCACGAAACTGGACTGCGGGACACACCGTAGGGTGTTTCTGCAGAAGGCTGCGTGCCCAGCCAGTTGAGAGGCATTTGGGAAGAAGTCACCCCAACAGGAAATAGCAGGGAGATATGTAAGATGCCTGCAAACTCAGTGCTTCCAGATCAGAGAAGAAGAAACGGGCCAGGTACAACATGGCATTTAGTCACATCAAGTCCTAAGTGGTGAGGCCCGAGTGGATGAGATTTTTCCATCAGCTGCATGTCCATAGGGTACCCAGTGCCCCAGGTCACACTGTTTTCTTGCTGCTGCAACAGTTTCATCTCCCACTGAGGTGATGGTTGGAACCCACATGGACATGGGTTGTAAGCAGTTGGACAGTCCAGCCAGAGCTGGATCAAATAAAAATATGAGAGGACAATGTGCATCTGCCATTCTGATCATCAGTGGCATCCTGAGGGCCTCAGGAGACAGAAGTTCCTTTGAAAGGCTTTTCTTTGGCAGGTGCCAGCAATGCCCTCAGAGCAGCTGGTGGCATCAAGGAGGGGAGGGACATGAAAGACCCTGCGGGGCAGGGCAAACTGCAGATGAACAAGCCTGAGGCACCCATAGAGACTGTTATTTATGACCCCACCTTCCCTGGGCATCACCCATGTACTGGCCACTGGACTAGACCAACCAGTCAGATGCGGGCCTCTGCTCCAAATGGCTTCTGGTCTGCTTGGGGCAAACAGATGTTAACTCATACTTGAATGAATAATTATTTCATTGAGTAAGTGCTAGGAAGGAAAAGTATAAAATCAGGAAAATATAAAGAGGTTAGGGTCAAGGTCATCTGAGGAGTTGCAAGATGCTTCCTTGGGGCAAGAAGTCATTGGGCAAGGGGAATTGGGTAGAGAAGTTTCTACAGTTGTTGGGACATGACTGGAGAGAAGCTAGTAGGGACTGTTGTGGTCCTGTTACTATACCAGGTCTATGTGCCTGGAACATCCAGATTACAAAACATATAAATAGGGAGAGGTGGGAACTACGGGAGTCAATTTGCAGGGTTCCAGAAAGCTTCTTAGAAAAGGTGGCATTTTAACTGCACTTTGAAATATGAGTAGGGTTTTGACAGGTGGAGGATGGGAGCAAGTAGCATTCCAGAATAAGGAAGAAACAGTAAAAGCAAAGATGGTAAACATGAAGGGAAGATATGAGCACTTTTACATATATAAAAATGTATATATAAATAAATGTATATAAATTTTTGTTGTGTATTTTTGTTTAATAAAATTATATACGTATATAAAATTACATATATCAATTGTATATATAAATTAAATTTATATGATATGTAAGTTATATACACACATATATACATAGATATACATATTTATATGTACATACATACACATATATCTATACATATATCTATCTATCTATATACATAGATATACATATATATCTGTGTGTGTGTGTGTGTATACATATGTATATCTCCTAATACTATGAGGTAGCTGTTATTCCCTTTTCCAGGTAAGGAAATGGAAACTCTAAAAGGTGAAAGGGCAGAATGGGAAAAGATAGTTGCAAATGGCATATCAGATAAAGGACTAGTATCCAAAATCTACAAGAAACTCACCAAACTCCACACCCAAAAAACAAATAACCCAGTGAAGAAATGGGCAGAAGACATAAACAGACACTTCTCCAAAGAGGACATCCAGATGGCCTACAAGCACATGAAATGATGCTCAACATCACTCATCATCAGGGAAACACAAATCAAAACCACACTGAGATACCACCTCACGCCAGTCAGAGGGGCTAAAGTGAACAAATCAAGAGACTATAGATGCTGGCGAGGGTGTGGAGAGATGGGCACCCTCCTACACTGTTGGTGGGAATGTAAACTGGTGCAGCCGCTATGGAAAACAGTGTGGAGGGTCCTCAAAAAACTATCCATAGAACTCCCTTATGACCCAGCAATAGCACTGCTAGGGATTTACCCAAGGGATACAGAAGTACTAATGCATAGGAGCACATGTAACCCAATGTTCATAGCAGCACTGTCAACAATAGCTAAAACATGGAAAGAGCCTAAATCTAAATGTCCATCACCTGATGAGTGGATCAAGATGTGGTATATATATACAATGGAGTACTACATGACAATGAGAAAGAATGAAATCTGGCCATTTGTAACAAAGTGGATGGACCTCAAGGGTGTCATGCTAAGCGAAATAAGTCAGGCAGAGAAGGACAGATACCATATGTTTGCACTCATAGGTCTAGCAGGAGAACAGGAGATACCTAATGGAGGACTAGAGGGAGGGGAAGAGGGAAAGGGAGTTGGGGAGAGAGGGACGAAAAACTTGAGAGACTATTGAGTGCTGAAAACGAACTGAGGGTTGAAGGGGAAGGGGGAGGGGGGAAAAGAGGTGGTGGTGATGGAGGAGGGCCCTTGTGGGGAAGAGCACAGGGTGTTGTATGGAAACCAATTTGACAATAACCTATTTAAAAATAAATAAATAAAAGGTTAAAGGGAAAGCTCTCAAAGACTTGCCCAGGGTCACCAGCGCATTGGGCGACAGAGTCCAAATGTAAACCCCAGTCTAAATCTACCTACTGCTGCCTTCCTAAAAGTACATGACACAAAACATGCCCTCAGTAAGTGGCTATCATTACAGACATAAACGTGAACAGTAACACTGATCATGCTGATGTGCCCGAGGGCAGTTGGATGATGATGGAGGTCGTGGCGGATGGGAGGGAGCAGCAGGAAGAATCAAGTATTGAAAGGTTTTGAAGGCCCAGCAATGCTGCCCATGTGCAGTAGGCATGGAAGGGCCAAATCCCTGACTCTGACCAAACCCATCATCCCAGGACCCTGTAAGGCAGGACCTGCTGTTCCAGTGCCTCGTAAGACTTGTTCAGAATCAAGAACAATAAAAATTAGGAGCGTACATTATAGATGTATTAATGGTAGTTGATGGACCCTCCGTGGATGAGGCAGAAAGACTGAGCTTTAAGGTCTGAGGAACTACAGATAATACAGTTTGAGAATCCAAAGCAGGGGGACAGGTGTCATGTGGACACACTTAGGTTTCTGGAAGTGAACTGCAGACAATGAAGAGAACAAAGAGCAATGACCACGTAAACAGAGGATGCTGGCCGAGGAGAGGAGAACTGTCAACACCACAATTTTGCTAAAGAACACGGAGGATCGTGTCAGTTTATGCTTTGTTTCAGTAGAAGCTTGTTAACTCGCTGCTCAGTGATTGTGTGTTGAGATTAGTTATAGTATTTCTTTAGAAATTTTGCAATAATCTCTTTTGATTGTCACTATGATTTTATGAACTCTTTCAGATTTTTAAAGAAGGGCTATCTGGTCAACCAGTATGGTCAGCTATGCTCTTGTCCTGGTAAAAATGCTTGAGTTTTTTTTTTTTACCTAAGTGTGGGGGAGGGGGGGTGGGGGGGCAGTGGGCATTCCTGTTTGGATAAGCTAGATAAACATCCTTTACATTGAGGAATTTGGTATTTATTCTGTAGAAGAGAGAGTCATGAGAAATATTTGAGGGGGTAGGATGTGATGTAATCAGCTCTACTTTTGAGGAGGGAAATTCCAACAGCAATGTGAAGGATGGATTAGGCCTTTCATGCACGTTAGTTTGCAACATCTACCTTTTCCCTTTTAACCAGTACAAAGATCATGTGTATTAGAGTGGGTTTCTTGGTGTCTTGTTCCTTAGTAGGTAATAAAAGTTAATTTAATTCAACTTCAGTTGAGTCAAAGAGTTCTGAGAAATTGAATGACAACCCTTCGAAAATCTGGCTTTCTTTTGAAGGGAATTAGAAGTTCTAGGAGAAGGTTAAGTAGAGGGAAACTTTGGGGAGAAGAAAAATAGTTGGTGCTACAGCCACCACCAAGCAAGTCAGCCTTTGCTCTTGGCGTGCAAGTTTCTCCCCCTGCCACGGATCACTCGGAGGTATGTGCTTTACTATGGGCTAATGCACGCATTAGAACATTTACACTTAAAAATAATAGAAATGGATTTTTCCTAGGACATTTTTTTAGATTTCTGAAAAAAATGCAGCTATCACTGTATTTAAAACAAGTTGTTATGGCTGTATGCTTGAATGTACCTCTGAGCTCTTCCTCATTTCACAGTTTTAACTGGGACTGTGGTTTACTCAGAGCTGACATATACTTTGAGCAAAAATCTGTATAACAGATCTCTCAGTGGAGGCTGGAAAAAAAAAAAAGATTTCACTTCAGGACTCCATGTATAAGGTGTTTGAATGCGTGTTGTCTCTCCCATTTCTCGCTTTCTGAAACCCGCTTACCACCTGCCACCTTTTTGCCTTTGCTTCTCTGAATATCCATCCATCTGTCCATTCACTCACTGTTCATTTAACAATACTGCCTGGCAGGTGCCGCACTGGGGACAGAGCTAGGAAAAGTCCAAGACTTGCCATCCAGACCTCTGCGGTCCACATGGGAAGCTGAGGTGATAGAGGCTGGAGAAGGCTCCAGAAGCTCAGAGGAGCCACGTCTAACAGACACTGCAGCATTGGGGAGCAATTCTCCAGAGGCACTAGTGTTGAGCTGCGTCTTCAGGATGCATAGATGCTGGTGACATCGAGCAGCCGAGGGAATTCTGGGCAGAGTCAAAGGGTGCATGTTCCCTAGCCCCTTTCAAACTCTTTTCCTGACATCTATTTTCTTTAACATTTTAAAAAGTAATCATCCAAAGTGGATAAAGACGGAGGGGGAAGCAGTAGAAACACGCAGAAGAAAAATGTTTTGAAAAGCCTTTATCAAATGTCAAAAGAATACGTAACTCTCTGTGCATTTATAAAGAATGTCAGCCTACAGAAGGTTGGGCTGTATCTTTCCACAGCATGAGTAATGCCTAGACTGGCCGTGAGGTTTGATTTCTTGAGCCAGAAATTTAGTGCTGTGTGCTCAGTAGATTACCTGCCTCTACCAGCACACGCTGTTTGCTCTTCGTGTTGTATGAATGCATGAGTTATCACTTAAGGTATTGATAACGTGCAGTCTTGAAAGGTCATGGGCAGTGAAGACCTAAGGAAAATCACAAGGGAGATGGGAAGGCAAGAGATAAGTAAAGGGCATTACATTGCCAGGGCATAATTCAACAAAATATATACAACTCTCTTAAGGGCATTAGAAAGATTGGTTGGGTCTGGGGAAGTGTAGAGGAGTGTGAGGGAAGGTAGACGAGGTTTTTGTAAACTGTCTGGGCGTTTAGTGTTAGTCCCAGGACTGATTACTGAGGAACCTGTGTCTGAGGCTCTCGGACCTGATGATACACCTATGCAGCACTTTGGGGGTGACCAAGCATCAATTTGCACATGGGAGGCAAACTTGCTATTTTAAAATCTCTCTGAAATACAGCACTTGTGAGGTTTTCTTCCCTTTACAGAAACACCAGCTAATGTGCATAGATAATTATTTTTAAATCCTTAAAAAAAACTGTTGTGATGCTTTTCACCATCAGCCTTACTAAAAGATTCATAGCCCGTGTTGATTTTTCTTCCCCGAAAGATGTCTCAATTTTCAATAAGCCTGTAGACCTCTCCCTTTTCATATACACTTCTCCTTGCTTTCTCTGCTATCTCTGGCCTGCAGTCAGTTCATTTTCCAAACGTGTTTGCTTTTCTCTTTTAATTGTAATGACAATATCTGGTTCAAGGTATTTTATGGCTCATTTGCTCTGTGAGGCTGGGTTGAGACATTCAGGGAGAAACGGGTAACACACGACATCCCTAAGTATGGATGGACTTGAACCTGCCCATGATGATGAACTCACACGGCCAAAGTTTCTGTTGCAGCCAGGGAGAAAAGCAGAGGAATTCGGGCATCTTCCTAGAGCAGCCGCAATGAAAGCACAAAGACAGAACGTCTGTCTTCAACACATTCTTACCTCCCTGCTTGGAGCCACTCTGTCTCTCTAGGCTGGGCATCTTTGTTCCCAACCAACTAATCATTTCAGGGCATTAATTTTTTTTCTTTACATGTCAGGTTGGAAAGCAATTTTTTGATAGGCTGTTAATAAAACAAACGAATAAATAAACCAGCATAATAATTTTAAAAAAGGAAACAACCACCACAAAAAAAAGTTTCCTAAAGGTATTTGCAACGTGATTCATTTGTTCCCCAAACACACAGCTGCTAAGTGCCTACAGTGCGCTAGACACGGTGCTAACGAATGGAGATAAAACAATGAATATTCAGAATGCAGTATGTTAAATGCTATGATGGACGTACACAGTTAAGTGCTGTGAGAGCTCAAAAAATCCAGCACCATGGGCCGACCTGCGCTGTTTTATCTCACATCCTTCTGATGACAATCTTAGGTGGTAGATACTATCATTACTCCCATAATACAGATGAGGAAATGGAGGTCAAGAAGCATAAATTAGCCAGGGTCATGTGGTTAGTACATGGCAGAACATGAATGTGACTGACTCCAAACCCATGTAGTCAAGTTTTAGCCAGGCTGCTTTCCAGAAGACACACTCGGACTCAGGTTAGTAAAGAAAGGAAGGAAGCGCGCTCCAGGGAGAGGGAACAACGTGTTCAAAGTTTGCACACAAGAGAGTCGTGCCATGTTCTGGGAACCCCATCTGTATCGTTACGGCTGAGAATGAGCTAACTCAAAGAACAGTGAGCCAAGGGCAAACCCAGGGAATCCCAACATTTTAGGGGAAAGTGGGGAGAGATCTGAGATGGAATCTGAGCAGGAGCAGGCCTTAAGAAAGGGATGCCAACGAATGAGAAACCTTGAAGCCGGAAGGCGAGACTCAGAGGAAGGAAGAATGAGAGCCCCAGGGAATGAAGGGTGTGATTACAGGCACGCGATCCCCAGGGCTGGGAGAGATGTTTTGAAGTAGAGGCTTCCTTAAATACATAAATGAAGACATAGGTCACCGCCTATTTCCTCCCACATTGCCTAGGGACCAGGACAGGTGATGGCTGGACGGACAGATGAAATCACAAAATTTTAGAGACCGACAGCAAGACGATTTAATTTCACCATCTAATTTTCCACAAGAAGGAACGGAGACTCAGAACTCGACAGTGATTTTTCCTGACATCGCATAGCTAATTAGGGGTAGAGCTGTGATTAGAATTCAGATCATCTGACTCTCAAAAGGCAAGATTTCAGACATGCATTCTATGCAAAGGACGTGAACAGACAATCCACAAACGGCCAACAAACATGAAAAAACTTGTTTAGCTTCCTTCGTAATCCAAGAATCCTCCATAGCACAGGGAGACAGACACATGCATGTAGTGCTGGTAGAGATCTAAATTGTCATCATCTCTTTTGGGGAGATATTTTGGCAATATGGAACTGTAGAGATCAAGAATATCAGCTTTGAAACCAGACAGACAAATCTGGGCCCAAATGCAGGGTATACCAATTGCTGTCATGTATTAACCATTTTCTGGGCACAAGCCTCAGTTTTATCTGAAAAAAAATGTGGATATTAATAGTTATTAGCTCGAGGTACCTGGGTGGCTCAGTTGGTTAAGCGTCTGTCTGACTCTCGATCTCAGCTCAGGTCATTGTTGGGGCCCAGTAGGCAAAAATAACCCTCAAACAATATTTGGCCTCCTGGGCCGCACATGTGGCTTCTGTTCATTCTATGATTTTCTCATTGCTTTGTAAAGAGACATATACTTTTAGGCTTTGAATCAACTTAGTTCAGTCAGTGGCTCCAGCCCTCCCCTTGCTTTGTTTTCTAGCTCTTTGTTTGGTATAGGGAGTTAACCCAAACTTCTGCCATAAAATTTGCATATTAAAGAATAAGCCCATGCATCACTGATGAAGGGCCTTAAGGAATGTAAATCTCTCCTTATAGAATTCTTCAGGCTCCCTTGTAGCCAGACTATTATTGGGGAATCCCTCCCTTGTAATGACTTGATTGTTTCCTTTTATTTACTACTGTCCTGATAAAAATGACCTTTTCCGGAGCATGTCTTTACTTCAAAAATCTTGAACTATGTAACCATTAAAGAAATGATGTAATCACCCATGGTATATAAGACCCTGGCCATCTTAATAAAGTGTGGCTTTACCAACCACCATCCACATTGTCTGTCTCGTCTGTCTTGTCTGTCTTGTTCGTCTTGTCCATCTTCTTTCTTGGAGATATTTTTGCCGACACCAACCCCCTACTCGGGACCTTTCGACTGTGGTGCATGGGTTGGTTCCCCGCAGGTCATGATGTCACAGTTCATAGGATTGAGCCCCATGTCAGGCTCTGTGCTTGCAGCGCAGAGCCTGCTTGGGATTCTCTCCCTCCCTCTTTCTCAGCCCGTCCTCCCTTAAAATAAATAAGTAAACATTAAAAAAAAATAGTACTTATCTCATAAATTCATTGGGAGGATTAAATTAGATTACGCTCATTCTAGCACAGTGCCTAGCATACAGTCTAATAAATGGTATCATCGTGATCATTATGTACAAAGAGTCTAACAAGTATTCCCTTTTCTTAGACCGGCAATTTCATGTCTAAGAATTTATCTTACAAAAGCAATCAGAACCGGGCACAAAGATTTATGTACATGAAGATTCATCACAACATTATTTGTAATTATGAAAAATTGGAAACACACGTATCCAACAATAGAGTGGGTAAATTAATGATGGTTCATCAGGTTGATGGAATACTATGTGGCCATTAAATATCACGCTGCAAAAGAACACTTAATCATCAGAGAAAACATCCATGTTAAGTTACAGAAACAGGTTACGCAACAACATATAAGCATAATGCCAATTTTGCCACAAACCTGGATTACATGTATGTATTCTGTACATATAGGAAATACTGGATGGCAACTTGGTGAGAAAAGAATGCACTCCTGACATAAATCCACGCCAATCATACAAGTGTGTTCTGGGTGCGGCCTCTGTCCCCTGGACCGAGGGAAATTCGATTTGGTAGATTTCAGTGTCAACTCTGTAACAAGACTCTGATCAAAGAAAGCATGAAAAGAAGTTCCTTTCTTTTCTGAGACGACCAAAACTACATAAATATTTGAGTTTAACGAGCCATCCTCAACCTTCCAGATATGAAAAGACTTGGAAGGAAATGATATTTTACAGTCATAAACTTATCTCAGCATGCTGGGATTTCCACATTTAACTTCTATTAATGCTTTTCAATGCCAGCATGAAAACATATACCTTAGACAATCTTCCTCAGTGGTATTTCTTACAGGGAGCTGATTAGACTAAATAAAATACAGCAGTAAACTAAATAGGCAAACCCTCTGCTGACGCACAATGAAAAAGAATGTTCGAATTGGTTTGTTTACTGTTTTCTTCTATCAATATATCTTAGGAAACCTACCAAGGAATTATAGTACGAATGAGAAAAATAAAGAACTCTGAGGAATGAGTGATCATTTTTCCTGCATATTTGATTCCAAATAGTTCACTTTAATAGACGTTGAAAGGACCGTTACTATGCACTCTTAGCTGTAAATCACCTAATCCATGCTTTCTAGTCATCTGTTATTTGTGTAAGGTTCGGAACATATGCACCAAATAGGTCCTACAAATACAAAGGGTCCATCGTTAATGGTTTTGTGTTTTCATTTACAACATAATTAAGTTATAAATGTTCTCTTAATCGTGTGCTTTTTGGCAAGTCCATCAAATCCTGAGTATCTTTTTCTGTAAATAGTTGTAGGATTGAACAGAATGATTTCTAAGATTTCTTCTAGCTCTGAAATAATACAGCAAGCTATGGTGCAAGAGCGTGAGCGCAACATAAAAATTGGACTTTTCTTGGAAAAGAAGTTGGTCTTAGAAAGAATCCATGCTAAATCTGTTGGAATTATAAAATGCCTATGTTAATATTTTTCATGTTAAAGAGACAGATGGCTGAGTATCATATTAATTCAAATTCTGATGAGCAGAAGAATAGCGTAGATTAGTTATGACCAAGATGAAAAATTTTCAAATGATAAATATGGTAAGAAATTATTCAAACTTGATACACTTTGTAGACAGTTTGTGCAAATGCATTTATATTCTGGTTGTGGTCTATTTTTTGAAAGAACATTTTCTGGTTTCAATGTACACTTTTACGTAAGGTCTCATCTAAGTATCGCGACAATTTAATGAGCATAAGTCCGATGGAGATTATATTGTCTTTACAAAGATCAGATGCAAAATGATGTTCTCCAACTACTGTAGTTACTGGAGTAACAGAGTGAGGACTGGAAACTAGGTATTCAACTCCAAACTTCACCCTCTTTTTGTTCCAACACATTGTTTCCCAATGCCACCTGGCTCATTTCAACGCGACTTTTTAAGACACATTTAGGGGCACCTACCTGGCTCAGCCTTTAGGCGTCTGACTTTGTCTCAGGTCATGGTCTCGCAGTTTGTGAGTTTGAGCCCCGTGTCGGGCTCTGTGCTGTCAGCTCAGAGCCTGGAGCCTGTTTCGGATTCTGTGTCTCCCTCTCTCTGTTCCTCCCCTGCTCGCGCTCTGTCTCTCTCTCTCTCAAAAATAAGTAAAGATTAAAAAAATTTTTTCTTAAAGATACACTTGAAGGTGGCTTTTAGGCACAGAAAGGATTACTCAGTGGTTATATTTGTTTCTGTAATTAATATGTGACTAAATGAAGTTTTAAATTTAAAAACTTATAAATTTAAAAATCCTTTACTATTTAAAGCAGAGGTTGGCAAAACCTGCAGCCTGCGGGCCAAGTGTGTTTTTGTAAGTAAAGTTTTACTGGAACACAGACACACGTGTCATTTACATATTGTATATAGTTCCTTCCATGTCACCAGATCAGTTACAGAGCTGCAGCAGGGACCAGAGGACCCGCAAAGCCTGAGATTTTTACCACTGGCCCTTTGCAGAAAGTTTGCCAATTGCTCTTGGATTTAACTTACAAATCTTATATTTAACACTCTTCAGGAAGCTTTAATAGATTCAGTTAAAACATCTTTGAGCATTTTAGACTACCTATATATACGTGCATTGGATTTCCTCTTTTTTTTAATGTTTTTTTTTTTTTTTTTCATTTTGAGAGACAGAGACAGCACAAGGAGGGGAGGGTCAGAGGGAAGGGGAGACACAGAATCCAAAGCAGGCTCCAGGCTCTGAGCTAGCTGTCAGCACAGAGCCTGACACGGGGCCCGAACCCACGAACCGGGAGATCATGACCTGAACCGAAGCCAGATGCTTAACCAACTGAGCCACTCAGTCGGCCCTGTATTTCCTCTTAATGTAACTCAGGTGTCTATCTTAACAAACAAAAAACTTCCCAAGAGTTTGCATTATTCTTGTAAACCTAATAATCTATGTAGAATCTTATAACTCTAGCTCTACTTATATAGCATAACTATCACTATGACCTTGTAACTGTGTTGAGTCTTCAGCTCTCTTCAATGTTCCAATATTTTGAATAAGTGTGGGAAGATTTCAATTTAGAAATCAGAAGCCAAAAGCAATTATACTTTTTGTTTAGGGTCACAAGACTGACCTGTTTAACTGCAAGGCTAAATTCTCTTGAACAAAAATGAACAGATTTCTTCTTGACTAAAAATAAAATGTTACTGGCTGGATCCTCGTAAATGTATGGTAAATCATCTCAGAGTTAGGATATGTCTGGCTGCTCATTAAAGAAACAATTACATCATCCCAAACAGTTTTCGGGGCTCCCTCCGCAGTGATGGATGTTGCAGAATGATCGGTGATAGCACTGCGGACACTGATCGGACTCTTCTTGGGAACAGTGATGAGACTTGCTGAGCCCATTTAGAAGCCATGACAAGGACCCCATAAATTACAGGTAGGGGTGACCACACAGTCTAGAGTGGTTTGCTACAGCTGCCATAACAAAATTACACAAACTGGGTGCCTTGAATGAAAGAAAGGAATGGTCTCACATTTCTGGAGGCTAGAAGTCCAACATCATGTTGCTGGTAGGCAAGGTTGGTTCCTTCTTTGGGTGATGGAAGGGTCTGTCCCAGGCCTCTCCTGTAGCCCCGGGTGGTTGCTGGCAATCTCTGGCATTCTTTGGCTTGTAGAAGCACAATCCTGATCTCTGCCTACAGCTTCACCTGACGTTCTTCCCATGTGTCTCTGTCCAAATCTCCCCTTTTTATAAGGATAACTGTCATATTGGATTAGTGACCACTCTAATGACTTCATGTTAATGAATTGTATCTGCAATAACTCTATTTCCAAATAAGGTCAGATTCCGAGGTATGAGGGGACTTTGACATATGAATTTGGCGGGAACACAATTCAACTCATAACAGACTGGAAAGCTTAAAACACTCTTTCCAGAACTCTCTTGACATTGGGATGATGGATATAATGTAGGTTCCTCACTCACATAGAATTTGAAAGGCAAAAATGAAGTGGAGGGCCTACTTCTGCTGTTTCTTCTGGAAAGCATGGTCATGAAGGCATTTCATTTTTCTCCAAGAATTTTCAGAGGACTCCTCTGGTCTGGGGATAGTCATTCCAGGGGAGGATTCTTGACTGTGGTAGCTCTCCAAATGTGGTAGTCTTTCAGACCATGGTCATGAACTACACGGTTCTGAAGGAAGCAACCTGCACTGTGTTTGAGTGTTCGATCCATTTACCAAGTAAGGCTTAGGGCTGTCAGCTTTGAGTGGAAATGAGAGTGAGATCTCGAGCTTATCCAATGCAAGCAGTTCTGCGCTTGGGCTCTTATGATCCAGAACATCTAATGTGCAAAGCATTTGTGACAGGTAAGGGCATGGTGAGCCCTAGTAGGAGATTTGCAGCAGAGGATTTTAATAAAGACACATCCTCTTTGGCAAGAAACTTTTTTTTTCTTTAAACAGCTCCCAGCTTGCTGATGGAAAATCAAGTGATCCTGTGACCAGTCTTCCCATCAGGAATGGGGTGCTGCATGGAAGTAGCGTATTCTATAGCATACTGGGCCTTGGCAGGTTGTGATGGTCCAAGGTGCACGTGCAGATGATTCCCATTCTCCTAGCGCCTACCCCTGTTATGTGTCTCTTTCGATACACATGCCTACCCTCAGGGGGAGTTCCCTCTGACACAATTTTTTTTTAAGGGAAGGAGATAAAGAAAATTGAGGCTGGTTCCTGGAAGGTTCTGCATAATATGCAAGCCCCATTGATAGCGGATTTCTCCAGTACTACGGATTCACTAGAAGGTGGGGGGTAGCAATTTTCCCAATGGTTAGAACTCTAAATGATTCATCTAGTTGTTCAATTTGTATGGAAAGAGAGGTATCAAAAGTATGGGTCCATATGACCAGACATGTAGGGACTTAGAAAAAGGAACAGTGATTGGTTTCATGGTGGTATGGGGAATAGGTACGTGCATAGACCTCCTCCAAACCAGGGTGTGATGCGTCCCATAGATTTGTTCACAAAAGAGCGGCACTGCATCAGGGGTTCTAAACAATAAAGTGGACAAGATGCCTTATTCGATGGATGTGAGTCAGCTGCTTTCCTCAACCACCCCAGAATGCCCACAAAGCACCCACGGTAGCAGAGATGGGGATTATACCTGCACTCAGTCACGTGGAACTTCCTGTATCAAGGCAGATCCAGATGCTTCCCACTACCGAGGGCCATCTTGCGAACGGCGCACTAACACCGAAACCCTGGTGGCGTATCATACCATCTGGTGGCAGGGTTTGTGTCATTGAGCTCTTTCATCATAGAAGGGGCAATGTAGTATTTAGATTTGGGTTTGCCTTTTCTGCCTGCCATCTTCCACCACGAATACCATGTATAGATTCACCAAATGTATTATTTGTTCTCATGACATTCCACACCATGTTATTTCTGACCAAGAAACTAATTTCATAGCCAGATTTTTAAAAAGCAGGTGGCTGACCTCCATGGGACTCACTGATCTTACTATGTGCCCATCTCGCAGATGCCCCACGGGAGGAGGAATGGTCCTCTGGAGACAGATGAGCCGCATCTTGCAAGGTACTTTCCTTCAGGATGTGGTATATGTTCCAAACCAGCTGCTTTTCTGGGGTGTTGTTTCTCCCATCTGTAGTGCTTACATATCTGGAAACCAAGGGACAGAAATGGGAAAGGCACCTCTGATTATCAAGCCCGGTGGTCTATACAAATACAAATGTTTATTTACATGCCTGTGACTTTGAGTTGTTGTCTCGAGATTCGTGGACTCTTCCATTCAGAGAACACGTGGTCCCACTGGACTGTGCGTTAAGCCTTTCACTTTGTCACTGGGTTCCTCATGATCACTGGGTTGCTGACAATCAAGGAATATAAAGGTTGCTGCTGAACAGCGAGAGCCAATAGATTCTCTGGAGTACCTCCTGGTACTCCCACATCCAGTGGCAAAAGTTAGAGAAGACGTCAGCAAATCTAGAACCTTAGACACCTTCGGGATGAAAGATTAGGTCCTGCCACCAGGCCAAGAAGTCTGGCCCACCGAGCAAACCTGCTGGGAGCAAAGATCGCAGGCAATGAGTTGTAGAGGAAGGAAGTTATAAATATCAATTATGGACTTGTGACCATTAACAAAAATGAGGACTGCCATTTTTTTCCCTTGCTGGTTATGTGCCACTTACATATATCAGCCATGTCCTTTTTTATTCCCTCCTCTTTGCCTTTCATGTGTGTGCGTGTTTTGGGATTTTTGGGGTTAGTTGCAGTTGTTTCCAATCAAAAGGTCTCACATTTTTATCACTGAACTGACCTACTGGTGCAGAAGCATAATGACACAGAAAAGCCATTTCCCTGACAAAACAGATCTCCTGGTCAGGCAATAGGGAAGTGATGGAAGAGGAGCACATGAGTTTCAGGCGGCACAAACGTGCCATCTCATGTGCGACCCCTCACAGACCCGACTTCGTTCTTCTCCAATGCTGCCTCCTGAAATTGTACCTGATTTCATTACCAGTTTTCATCCAAATCACCTGGGGAATGGGACGATTCTGCTTTTGTTTCTTGGCCAGGAATCACCTGATCCTGAGTCTTGTGAGAAGACATGGTGAGGAGCAGTCAGCAGCACATACCACGTTGGCAGAGAAGAGGAAAGAGATTGCCTTTAACGTTTAATGAGGAGTTTTGCAGGGCATGATTCATTTTACAACCCAGCCCATAGGTTGCGGTACATCAAGACTGGACTGTGACGGCACTAGAGGGAAAATGAACATGACCCAGAGATGGATGCAGAGAAGTGTTGCTGTACTTTTGGGGAGAAGACAAGTGTATTTCTATGTTAGGGAAGACCTGATATTACTGCTATCATTTGGAAGCTTACATTGGGAAGAATCCATATGGACATTTAACCACCAAAGGGGTGGCCCATAGTGGACAAGACGAATTAGAGTAGTCATTCCATCCTCTTTATCTATTCCTTCCTTTACTGCAGAGATGGGAATGCATAGACTCCTACTTCAGACTTCCTTGAAGCAAAATTCTCACCATGTGTTTGTCTGATTCCAGGTTCGATTCTGGGTTCCACTCTTTCTACTGGCAAGTATGGCCAAAGAGCCATCGAGTGCTTCTTCCACAGGGTTCACGCAGGTGTCGTGTGGCCTCTGGCCTCACGGATGTCAAAGAAGGGCATCTGTTTTGCTGGCGCTGGTTCCAGGAGGCACCATGGCTCTGAAGCCACCAGCCCGGAGTAGAGACTTCCGGTTGGGGGCGCTCCCGATGGTGGCAGACTGCTGATCATGGCCAAGGTGTGCGGCCTCCAAGACAGCAGCTGTGGGGGCAACTTCACAAGTCGGCAGGTGGCACAAGTCATTCCTGCTGCATGAGACCTTCCGCCACCACCCAGATGAGTTGCTCCTGAAGCTCAGCCTAGAGTGTTTCCCCCAATCCTAACACCAAGGCTGGAAGCCACTTATCGCCCTACAATACGTTTCTTTTTGTGTAGACTCTCTAGAGTGGATTCTGATGTTCTGATGTCTGCCGGGGAGACATGAGTGATAAAAAAGTCTTCCCATCTAAGTCTTTAGCAGGTGTCAGAATACCCCACTTTTCCATATTTTTCCTATATGGTAGGTCTCACAGTCTTACATAAATTTAAAAATTCCCTCTCTCATGGTGTTGTCTGATGATGTTGTGACTAATTGTATGAACATCATTCTACTGTTAGCTCTATTTTTCATTCTACTGTATCACCTTAGCAGCCTGGTGAGTCGCGCTGTGCTTTAACTGTTTAACTGTCCGGGAATAACTCTGGGGGGCCCTCCTGCCATTGGCTCATGCTCTGGGCTTTCCCCTTCTTGTAATCCCTCCCCCTCCTTCATCGAAATGTCTATTTTAGGCCCTATCAGGATACCATCTATCTATGACTAGCTTAATAAACTAATGTAGGCCAAGTTAATTGGTGACAGTAGAAACAATATTTTAATCTTGATAATGATAACAATGGTGAAACCCACTGCTAACATGCATGAAGCATTGACTACATTACAAGAACTTTACAAGAATTATGCCTTTGATCCTTAAAAGTCCCCAAACCTAACAGAGCTCATAAGTGTTAGAACGAACCAGGGCTTGAGTCTAGGACTGGGCTCAGAATCTTGTCTGCTGACTACCAGGTGATATGGCCTCTTTAAATCCAAAGGAATGATGTGAGGATATTAGGTGGCATGATGGGAAGAAATACTTTTATGGGGGAATCTTCTAGCAACAGAAGCATTAATATTTTACCGAGATCAGGAGAGCTAAACACGACATCAAGCACCAAACAAGAACATTCCACATTTTGTGGTTACGCAGTCATTTCTGTAGTAACACGATAAGCATTTTGGTTTATTCTGTTGCATAAGAAATGAAACTGGAAAACATGAATATTTAAAGAAGAATAAAGGCATATAGGTAACTGAGCAAAAGTAGAGGAATCTGGGAAAATGGAGAAAGGTTAGTTTATTCGTATGATAAAATATTTCATTCAGGAGTCCACATTATGATAAGCCTTTAAAAGATTAAAGTAGTATAGATAAAACAGTAAATCGAGTTTAATTCAGGATTAGATAAGACGCTGGTAGTCAGTAATAACGATTAGATGTGCAAAGCTTAAGGTCACTGATTATTTGGAAAAGTGGAAAAGGTGAACATACAAAACGGATCTGGTGTTTGATAAAACAGGTACCCTCGTGTTCCAAAAGTTCGCGGTAGGCCACTTCACTTTTGCACAAGATCTACGTTAGTACCTGCTAACTGAAAGAAATTAGAAGATGACTTTCGGTTTTACCAAAAGGGTAAAAAAAAAAAAAGTGACAACACTGTTCAGTGTTTTGCCGTAAACTGTCATACGGGCAGGGTGCACCCCACTCCGTGAGAAGGGTCCCGCCAAGCTCCTTCCCCTTCAGTCACATTCAGCACGTCAGCATCACGGCATCATAGCTTTGACCTGTGTCTGAGCATTTGTACTTTATCTCCACTTATTTTGTGCATCCATTGGTAAGATGTGTCCTAAGGCATCAGAAAAGCCTAAAAGAGGTTATTTTTGGGGTCTTAAAAGTTTCCCATATAAACGTGGTAATTCCTTCTTCACTTTATGCCATTTTGGCTTACAAAAGATTTCATACAAACACTGTACTCTGGAATACCCAGGGAAACCTGTATTCGGTTCCCGAGGAAACAGTAACCATAAAAGGGAGAGACCTTGTGAAATGGGAAACTGACTGGACTGGTTGTACGGAGATCATTTCCACGTTAGCAAATAACGGGAAAAATCTAGTGAGATTCTTAATATTCAAATGTTATTAATAGAGTAGGGTGAGCAATAAATCCTATGGGCTCCTTCAGTGTCTATTTAATCCTCCAAGTGGTTAATGAGGTCTAAAGAGTCAAGGTTGGGTTAACTCGTGTGCAACGAGACCTCTATCTAGAGAGCAACCAACCAGTTAAATGACTATCCTGGTCAGTTCTATTTGCCACACCAGGCATATGTGAACCCGTATCAATATCTTACAATCAAATTGATCTGGGCTCATACTGACGAATAACCTCTGTGTAAAAAAACTTCAAGACAGTGAATGAATAATCAGACACTATGAAAATTACCAAATAAAAATGTTTGCAAATGCTAATATTTCCCAATTCATTGTTAGCGTTTCTGCTATTGTTAACAGTGAGAACTACCAAATCTGAAGCGGAGAATCTTAGCAATTTGCCTTATACACAAAAAGTCATTAGGTACACAGAGCTTTATAGGTTCTTTCTTTCTTTCCCCCAACATGCTAAACATGAAACTATTATTTTCATATCCTTGACTTGGCTTTCAGAATTACCCTCTACTCTCCAACATGCAAATTAAAGATTCTGTTTTGATACTGGGAAAAAAATCATCTAGGAGTAAGAGAAGAGAAAGAGAGAGATAAATGATATGAGCACTTGCCCAACCAAGCACAATCACATTTTCAAACTAAAAAGTATGTGAAAATGATTTTCTAAGAGATTTAATGCCCTGACAAAGAAGTTCCAAGTGAATGATCCTTTGGAGTGGAAAAAGGTTAGCTAGGAACATGCTTGTGAAATATGCTGTGAAGGAGTCTCATTCTAAGACTATGGTCGTTCTTGCCTCCAGGTTCAAGTGTGGCTCAATCAGTAAGGTGCTCAATTCACAGTGATTGCTGCACACTTCCGTGTTGATCAAGAAAATGCATAATCTCAGCCTAGACACATTTACCGGAGAAATGAATATAAGAAATAGGATTTTGATTTAAATTTTCCAGTTGCAGCAGATCGAGAAAAATATATGCAAGAGAAGATTCCATTTTAAAAGCCCTGATTCAAGTAAGTCCAAAGAGAATGCATCTCTATGTTCCTAACGCTCTTACCATTAGGTAGCAAGGGTTTCTCGCTCAGAGCCCTTGTCAATTTGATTAAACTCACAGACACGTGACTGACTCCGCCTCTGTTAAAAATACTCTCAAGCCAGAGAATGAAAACCGTGTGGCTTTGTCTTTGTGAGTGGGTCCTTTAGCAGAGCAATCATAACACTAGCTAGATGGGTATATGTTTAAATTTAATATCCCACAACTGAATTCTCCAAACGCAGCTCATTGCAGAGCGGGATTTAGAAGAATGCAAATTTAAGTCCAGAATCCATAATACTCTTCCAGGAATGGACGTTTAGAGTTTAAAATGGCCCTCGAGAAATATGATACTTATTTCCAGTGTTGTTTTAAAAGGCTGATTTTGGAAGCCGCTCCTTTTTCTGCATACTGTCTCCAAGATTAAAGATCCTGCAGGTGAAAGACTAGAGGGAAAAGGTTGAGACGTTAGCGTGTGTGTGTGTGTGTGTGTGTGTGTGTGTGTGTGTGTGTGTGTGTTGTGTACCTCTATGGCGTAGGTGAGAAAAAAGGTTCGAGATTCCAAATCCAACTCACTCAGCCTGGACCCGACCCGGGTCACCAACTCCGTCCCCACGAGACAAACTGCAAAGTGTCCGGCCTCTGAACAGCCCAGTCTGCCGGAGCCAAGAGGCCCTCCGACACGTTTGGAGGCGGCTCGGGGGCCCCCTCGGCTCCCAGCGAGCCCGGGGTTTGGGCCCCGCAGGAACCTGAGCCAGGCGGCCCGCCGCCCACCAGGGACCCGGAGCCCGCGCTTCCCGCTGGCGCCGCCGGCGTCGGGCGCGGCGGCCGCGCTGCCATGGCAACGGCGGCCAGTCCCCGCTTCCGGGCGCCGGCGCGCCAGGCCAGGCGGGATGGGGCGGGGCGGGCGTTGCTAGGAAACGGGCGGTAGGAGTCCGCCTCCGCGGCGCGGTTGCCCGGCTTCCACACTTCGCCTAGTCCTGCGCTGCCTGGAAGCAGGTGGGGGAGGGTCGGGAGCGGCCGTGGGGCAGCCACGTGCTGACCCAGGGCCTCAGGGCCTCTCTGCTTCGAAGCCGGCCCTTCCGGCCGAGACGATGGCCCCTTTACCGATGGGTTACAAGTATTGTGCCCCGGGCCCTCGAAGGAAAAAATGAACGAAAACACTTGGACATTACCTACACTCCCCACTCCCCCGCCCCCGCACTGGTTCCATGAGGACAGTAATGTCCCCAGACAGCACCGAGGGCTCTTGACCCACCCTTCTCCCCTTTCCGAAAGGAACCGTTTCGCGAGCTTTACCCTGTCAAGGAGCAAAGCCGAGCGCTTTGCATACGTTAACTCATTTTCAGTCCTGTCCAGTAGAAGCTAGTAACTTCTTTTCAAGATGAATAAAATTTGGCCACGGTCGTACAGCTGGTTGAGGTGGAGCCAGGATTTGAAGTCCAGTCTTGCTTTACCTTCAAGATCCTTGTTTTATTATAATGCTCAAGTGTCCTCTCTCAGCTGCGTCCTGGCTAGCCTGCCAGCCCTTTGGTTATCCACACACACACAACACACCTCTCCAACTGGGGCATGGTGTCTGGAAATGGGCAGACAAGGGGACTGAAGAAAATAAAATCGAGATTGAGATCACCCAAAAAAATTCCTGGGGCATACAATTTGCATTGATTTGTCATTGATAATTTACAGATGCTCCCGTCTGGGATGTACTATCACAGTCACCAGTTAGGAGCTTCAGGTTCTTCCTGAAGAGACAAAATTCCAAGACAGAGATTTGCCAAAACCTGTGCTGACTCCCAGCAGGTATCCCGTGCTGGGCTAGGTATGTGGGAGACGAAAAGATTTTTGTTCCCTTAAACAGTGTCTGTCCGCAAAGAATTTCTATTCTGTAAGGGAAGTGTCTTGGGTTGTCGAGGGTCGTGTGCAAGCAATTTATTAGGGAAACGCTTCTAGGATAAGCTAGTAAGGGACAGAGGGAAGCAGAATAGGGCAGGAGGAGGCTGCAAGCAAGGGAGCTAGTTAAGGTCAAGATCCAGCCTCACTCAGCTTGATCCAAAGGGAGCTCTGGAGCACAAATGACATAGTGAGTTGATCCCACCGAGATGCAAGAGAGTTGGGGTTTTTATACCCGTGCACCAGTCAGTCACTGGCTACGGGCCTTCCTGGGGGGATGAGCCAGCACTACTTGTTCTAAGTGACTGCGTGAAGTGGCTCCTGTAAATTAAGGGAAGCTAGTTCTCTGAAGGAGGTTGGAGGTGTGAGCCATCCGGAGAAAAGTAAGCCAAGGCTTGGGAATAGGTACGGTGAATCAGTAAAGGGGGTCTGAGCAGTGTGCCAGAAGCATTCACTAGTCTACCCTTTGCACCACTCAGATGGATGTGCTTCTCACATTAAGTCTAGTCTATTTTGTCACAGTTTCCTCAAGATTCTAACTGATCATGGATCTTGGAGGACAAACCACAGCCCTTGAGGCTATAGCTGGTGAATGTCCATCTTCCCTTTTCTCTCCCATCCATACTACATCCCCCTCTTCTTCAACTAGCCCTCTGCCAGACTAGCTGGCTTGCCTGGTAGGGTGGCCCAGATCGTCACCCTCGAGGGGTCTGAACTCCTTATCACCATGTTTTTATCAGGTGGTGGCTGCTGCAATGAATGGCCTGTTTTCAGTTAACACTGGGCGTGGGAGCGGCAAGAGAGACGCCAATCGGGTTAGCTGAGGAACTTTCCTACTGGGAACTAGAACTTCTAGACCCAACACCCTTGAGCTATGAGGATGGGAAGGATGCATTGCCCAAAAAGGTCACTGAGAGCAATAGTGAACTGGACTCCTCCTCTTTCCTCCCCTTGGTTTCCAGAAGTATTCAACTCATTGGAGACACAAAGCAAAATAATGGCTCTCGGTTTAAGGCCCATCCTGCGTTCTGAACGGTGGTGCCCAACCTCACAGAGTATCCTTTCGAAGTTAGTGCCTACCTATGCCTTCAAAATGTGGTTACAGTCTTTCATGCTAGGAGCTTCTGAATGGCATATTGTGGGTTGGCGGGTGTTGTAGACATGTGCCCAGGATCAACCTCCTTCGCCAAAAAATGGGCAGAAAATGTTTTATGGGGTCCTGTGTCAGTAAATCAAACAGTCCGAGTCTTCAAACAGCGGATCTCGCCGAGGCACTGCAGGTAGGACAGGTGAATACACACATTAATGTATATCGATCCCAGTCAGCACGAAATGCTGCCATTTGCAGGGCGAAAGGCATCCTACATAATTAACTTGCACCCGTGTCCCGGTTGGTGTCCTGAAGGAAGAGCGCCAGAGTGGGGACACAGTCAGTCTCTGTCGCTCACAGGTCAAACGTTCGCAGTGGCGGCACATCAGCAGCTTTGGTGATAAGGAGCCCATGCTTTTTGACTCTTGCAGCGTCTCCACCTCTGCCGCTGTGGCTGGTACATCCGATGGCCTGTGTCTATTGCACAAGGATCTACAGTAGCTGCGGACAAATGCTGGCTGACATTACCTGGATGAGTCATCTTGCCCACCTGGTTGCTTGATGCCTCTTCCCACGGATGCTCCCTGGGAGGCACTGGTGTGCAATGTCATGGTCTTCACCCCTATTTGTCCTCTTCCCCCAAACCTCCTTGCCTCCATCTCCCAGTTATGCGTCTTCTAGTCCGATGACCAAACCAGTGGAGTCATTCACTGCGGCTCTAAACCAACTCCTCACCTGCGGCCACCTCTCTCTTCATACAACTTGGATCACCAGGTGCAATGACCAAAGCTGTACGTCTTACAAATTATCCTCACTGGCCTCTTCAGTGCCCCCTGTGGGTGAGGCTACAGCATAGCAACGTCCATTTTCAGTGTGCACCAAGGTACTGAGTCAGACTAACTGTGGACCAAACTTGGGATCTTTCTTCTCTCAGCTGGTCATAGGGGGGTACCAATAGACGCGAGCCAATACAGACGCATTTGTTGGGAGCTAACATGGAGGTCTGGGACTGCACTCTGTGCAGTTGACTAGTATGTTCTGGAATTGCTCAAGCCCAATTTCACCCAATCCCATAGTCCTTATGATTGTTATTTTCTCTGTATTTCTTAAAAGCTAGAGGTATCGCACAAGCCAGGGCACCCCCTTCCGTCTATCCCATCACAATTTACCAGGAGTGAAAGCCTTCACAATTGCAATGGTACAATTAATGTACCACAATTAATATGAGGTACAACAAAAAATTTTTTTGCTTTTTTTTAACGTTTATTTATTTTGAGAGAAAGAGAGAGCAACCATGAGCGAGGAAGGGGCAGAGAGAGAGAGAGAGAGAGAGAGAATCCCAAGCACAGAACCCTACATGGGACTCAGTCTCACGAACCATGAGACCATGACCTGAGTCAAAATCAAGAGTCAGATGCTTAACTGACTGAGCCACCCAGGTGCCCCCTTCCCCTGCCTTTTTTTTTGCTTCTTTGATGCTTTTTCATACAGTACTAATTAAAGTTTTATTTGTATATATGTCCTTAAATTTAAGTAAAATGAGATATTATCATATGCAATTTTCTTTTGTGTAAGATATGTTGAATTTCTAACAAATTAAAAAAAAAATACAGAACGCCTCCTACCACTGGGCTTGGGATCCCCATTTTCATCTTGCTGGTGAATGCGCTGCATCTAGAATCCTATCCTTAGAGTCTTCTTCCTGGGACTTTTTTGGGTACCGGATGTCTTAGGCAAGTTCCCCAGATGCAGAACCCAAGGAGAGAATTTGTGTACAAGTAATTAAGCAATTTACCCCAGGAGAAATTGCCAGGGGGTAGAAAAAGCAGAATACGGAACAAAAATTAGCCAGGCATGGTTGTGATTTCAAATAAAGTTCCAGACCCAGTCTTAATCCTTGAGGGGCTTTTGAGAATAAATTACCAAGTGGAGTTTATCCTACAAAAATACTAAGAGATCCAGGTTTTTATACGTGTGTACCAGTCAGTCATTAGCCATAGCCCCCTACTCCGACCCCATGAGCATTTGTGAGTTCCCAGGCTCTCTTGGTTCTGGAGGCGTCTGAGTGCGGTGTTTCCAAGGCACCACAGATTAGCTCTCTGTAGAAAGTTACAGATATGAACTTTCTGGAGCAAAGCTTATAGAACCTGGGGGATGGCTACACTGAATCACAAGGAGGACTTGAGAGGGTCTAGACAGAGAACCACAACTGCTAAAGAAACAAAGTTCATATCTGAATCAGTGACCTAAAGCGTCTGGGTGCTGACGAGATGATAAATTTAGCCAAGCTTCTTTCTGCCTCCAACCAGAATCGACCTCTGAAGACGCCACCGGGGAGATATGGAGAGGTTGGGTTTCCATTTGTGTGTGGACAGAGGGCACAGGGCATGCCTTTGAGCTTCAGGGAGATGAGTGCTAAGGAGAGTTGTGCTCCCCTCACAGCCCTGAGCAGATCATTACCTGCTGTGATTAGGTTATATAAAATTGTGACTTCCATCTTGCTGGTAGACTGTCTCTCGATTGTGTCTTCTGATTGCACGCTTTTGTCACGGTGAGGAACTGAGGGAGTCCTCCGGCCAATAGCCAGAAAAGAACCGAAGCCCTAAGTCCAACGACCCTTGAAGAACTGAATTCTGCCAACGTGCATTTCAAAGAGGATGATTTCCCACTTGAATGTTCACATGAGAACCCAGCCCTGGCCAATGCCTTCACTGCAGCCTGTGAGAGAGCCTGAAGAGAGGACCCAACTAAGCCAAGTATGGGTCCCTGACCCACGGGAACTGTGAGATAATAAATGTGTGTTGGTTGAAGCCACTAAGTTGGGGCCCATTTGTCACATAGGGAACTAATATCAGCATTCTGCAGCTGGCCTGTGGGCTTGAGTACATCTATCCTGTGGCTGATTATCTGTGTACAGGGTTTATCTACCTGCTAGAATTCGATCGATGCCCACTTTTGGGTCCCCTACAGTAGCTAGGGTTTGCCCTGCACACAGTAGGCTCACAGCAAATGCATCCTAGGCAGGAAGTGCAGTTATTCGGCTGTTACTATGCGCCAGGCCTTGGTCTGGGCACTTTACAAATCTTCATTTATGTAATCCTCACAGCAATCGTATTAGTTAGGCTCTATTAGGATTCCCACAGCAGCTGAGGAAAACGAGTCTCAGAGAGGACACATAACTCACCAAGGCCTGACACTTGTGAGCGGCGGAGCTGGGATTCACGCCCTGAATCGTCTGGCTCCAGAGCCCACACCGCCTCTTAGAACTGGGAAGAGATGGAGCTCAGTGCCACGCAAACATTGTCCTTTTCTGAAGCACCATAAAGCAGTCTAACTCCTCAGCGACTTGTCAACGGTTGGAAGGAAAGAATATATCTTAGCGGATGGGAAATCCCACCTTGAATATTTAAAACATAGCTGCAATCAGAGCCTCACAAAGTTGGTTGAATGAGTAAGTGAATGAAAAAATGTCTGAGATGCCTATGAATAGCATGTGGAGACCAAAAAAAAAAAAAAAAAAAAAGGACCCGTAGCATGCTCTATTTCTAGATGTTACCCCGGCAGACTCAACACATCTCGCACCAACACACTTGTCTGTAGTCACTGCCAATATTAGCCCTTCTGGGGCTTACTGGATAGCGAGAGTTAGGAAATATGATATGTTTTTCTTGACTAGGAATTGAGAGCAGAAATCATTCATAAGAGGCAAGTGGAGTGGAAGGCAGCTATTGTCCCTAATAAGCGCGTCTATTTCTTATTGGTCTGACTACACAGGCACGCACAGAGAACCCTGGATTATATCTAATTCTGTATTTATAGCGGCTTATTACCTGCCGGGATAAGTGAGGTTATACAGTGCACTGGTTCAAAGAAGGTGCTGGCTCCTATATGCAAATATGGCCAAATTGCTTAAAATAACACGTTTCCTAACACCCTGAGCTGAGGGAATTTGGTGGGAAGTGTTCAAACATCACCATCATCAAGCCTGCCTACCACAAGCATGGGAAATGAAAGGCGGCTCCTTTCAATGCCACGGGCCTGAGCCACGTGATGACTTCAAAGGAAGGAAAGCAGCTGAAGTCTTGCCTCGTTTTTCACTGTTTTCAGGGACTAGCATCAGAAGAATAGTTTATTCATTACCAGTTTCTGTGATGACGCTGCTTTGGTTTTTTGTGTCTGAAGGAATGCCACTACGCGGCAATTATTTACACAATAAAAATGGACTCCACCATTGTCAGTGGTATATTTTGCTCCCTGGTAAGGCCGGTGCAACGTAACTTTACTTCCACAGCCTTTCCTTTTGCCTTTCTCCTCTCTTGAACTGCCATCCTGGCCGTGCCGCACAGATCTTGCTGCTCCTACCTGCTGAAAACTGTTGACTGCCTGTTAGGTCCCTCAAACCATCCACGGCCTGAAACCCAAGCCCCTGTCATCCATTGCCTAGTCCTAATCTGACGGACTCCAACTCAAAGTTTTCCCTCTCCTCCAGCCTCCATATTCCTACTCTTGTGCACTTTTCTGTTCCTCAGATTTTCTATGATCTCCAAAGGCGTTGGTCTTGGCACGTGTGGCTCCCATTGTACGGTTTGCCGTCCTTTCCCACCGCCAGCCCTGACCCACGAAGACACTGCTGTGTCTGAAGCATTGTCTCGGCTGAGGCTTGCGCGCCCCTCAGGGCTTCTGTGTTCCCCAGGCCACACCTCAACCCCAGGTGCCACGTCACGGGCACCGCCCCACTCACTGGCTGGGCAGCCGGCTCTGAGCGGGCGCGGACTCCCCGATTCCTCTCTGGCCTCTCAGCACCCAGCCCAGGGGCCTGGTTCATGGAAGAAATGAGAAACACGTAATAGAAAAACCCGTAGAATGAATTGTTCTCCTGTTAACCTTCGTTTCTCCACTTTGGGCCGATCACAATCACAATTAGTACAGTTTGTGAATTTCATTCACCAGGAACGACAGTGTAAGTAAGATACAAGCTGTTAGCACAACGGAAAGTGTCCTTAAAATAAATGAACTTTTGAAATTTATAGCACACGCAATTCATTGCTATAATTTAAAGCAAAACTTTGAGGACCAGTTTCTCAAATTTTAGACCCTGCATACTTATTCCAAGTCCATTGATTTTATTTTTTCTTTATGTTTATTTATTTATTTATTTATTTTGATTGAGAGAGCAAGTGAGCAGGGGAGGGGCAGAGAGAGAGAGGAAAAGAGAGAGAATCCCAAGCAGGTTCTACTGAGTGCAGAGCCTGATGTGGGCCTCAAACTCACGAACCATGAGATCATGACCTGAGCTGAAGTCAAGAGTCAGACGCTTAACTGACTGAGCCACCCAGGCACTCAAGTCGATCGATTTTCAATTTTTACAGCCCCTTGTCACCATATGGGAGTAACGGTTCTCAGTGATATGGCCCCTCACCCTGTCTTGTCACTTTGCTTAGTGTGATGCGCATTTTATCTGCTGGCATAATGAATGATACAAGGCAGGGTAAATACAGTGAGATTTGCTTCTTGTAGACAGGATGGAAAATAGCTAAGAAGATCTAAGGACCTCTTCTAACATACGGTATTTATGAGCCCAAATTAGATTCATTTAGAGCAGAATTCTTTCTGTGTGGTACGCGCTCTTGCCTTCCCTACGTCCCCAGCGGTTATCAGTACCAATAACGGTCTGACCGGAGAGAAGAGATGAGGCTTGATCATTTGAGTGTGTTCCTAATCAGACCCCAATGCTCTCCTGGATAGAGGTGAATTTAAAGCTGGCCCTGGGAGTTGATGAAGTGGTGGCTTTATTTTTATTTTGGGGATTTCGACGGGCTTTGAACTAAATACTTTGTAAACTGTAAATCGCTGTTGGAGTGTCGCTTAGAGTCTTACACTGTCTTCACCAGTTTGAATTTTTAGAGCCAGGGCCCTCTTTGTGTATCACGTAGTTCTTATCCTGGGGAGAGCTCCAGTGACACTCTTGTTCAGGAAAGTGAAGTAGGCCTGACCCCCCTTTCCAGGACTGACTTCGTAGGTCTGCTGGAAAGGCATTCAGTGGCTTAGCCGGCAAGTCAGGAAAGAAGGACAAAATGAAAGAAAAGAACGTAAGATGTAGAGGGCGTAGTGGCTTCTGGAGGCTGTCATAAGCCACGGCCACAAACTTGGTGGCTTCCCACAGCAGAAACCTGTTCTCTCACCATTCTGGAGGCCAGAGGCTCAACATCCAGGTGTCAGTAGGACTGGTTCCTTCCAGAGTTTCTGAGGGAGAATCATTCCATACCTTTCTCCTGGCTTCTGGTGGCTGAAGGCAATCCCTGGGATTGCCTGGGAGATACAT